>NC_050446.1:78859992-78969992 GCF_903995425.1 Onychomys torridus
GAGAGAGAGAGAGAGAGAGAGAGAGAGAGAGACAGAGACAGAGACAGAGACATAGAGAGAAAGAGAGAGACAGAGAGAGACAGAGAGAGAGAGAAAGAGAGAGAGACAGAGAGAGAGAGAGAGAGACAGAGAGGGATGAAGTGGGTGAATGGGATAGTTGGAGCTGGATAGGATATGGGAAGAGTTGGAGAAGGACAAAGAATATGATTGAAATATATAAAAAGATTAAACAAAATGATACAAATAAAATAAAATGGGGCAATGGTAGAATAACTGCATAATAAACTTGTACATAGAGAAGATATTCACATATTTTCTCATAGAAAGAGTCTAGAGAAACTAGTTTATAATGTAAAGTACAATACTTTCCTACCAGTGCTTTTAGCTACCTCTGATGATCATGCCATCTACACACTAGTTAATAAATGACACAGTAGGAGGGTACCGTTTACATTTTACATATATGATCGTCACTTACCAGAGCATGGAGTTTTTCAGGGAGGTATAATTTACCATTGGCTAGTGGAGTTAGTGGAAGTTGAATGAGGAACTGGAGATGTGTCCTTTGTCCTAAAACCAAAGGTATGAATAAGGGATCAGTTTAGTTAGATAAAGAATTATTTAACTGGTGCGCTGCCTTCTTAATAGGCCTAATTTTATTGTGAAATAAAATGTGCTGATAATATTAGTGTTACATCAAAGGTATGTTACATCATATATACATATTACTATGTCACATGAGAATAAAAGCATGTGCATTGCATAGTAAACCTTCCCAATACTGGAGAACAATAGATATTGTTATCATTTACATTTTACTGATTTAAAAAAAAACTGAGACATGGGAACTTAACTTGTGTCAGAACTAACATCTTATAGTAATTGGAGCTGGGAAGAGGATCACATATTTACATCCAGGCACCCAAATTGAAACTGCCTCAATGCCTTGCTGACACCCTTCAGTAAAATATCTGATTATAACTAAAACATCTCATGTCAGGGTCTAGAAAAACTTCACAGTAGGCAAAATGTTTACAAGGCAAGCAGAAAGACTTGTGTTCAGTCCCTGAACCCATTAAAAACAGGCATGGGGGGGGTGCATGCTTGTGATCACAGTGCTGGGGAGACAGAAATGCATGGCTCTTTAGGATTCACTAGCACGCCAGCCTGTCCTATTTGCTGAGTCCCATACTTGGTATGAAGGGGAAAAAAAGCCAAAGCAGCCCCCAAAGAACACTTCAGACTGTCTTCAGTGCAACCGTGACCTCACACACACACACACACACATACACACACACACACACACACACACACACACACACACCAGTATGCAGGTACAATGTTACGTCAATACGTCAGTGTTTACCATTGCTGGCACAGCTTTGGTCATACATGTTTATGGAAAGTTTTTAAATGAAAAGGACTGTGTGGCCCTTGTAAAGCAAAATCACAAAGGCCATACGGGCCTTTCCCCCTCCATTTTTGTCAGCTTCCACATTTGATAAAACAAAATTGAAATAGAAATGTAGCGCATTTCAGTCTTTTAGCAGCATCAGTTTATTCTTGTGAAGAGTGAGGAAATATTACATCCTGCCCTGTGAGCTGGGGGGATCCTGTCGCAGCAGCTAAATTAAAGCTGTAGTGGAGCGTCAAAGCAGCCACATAGAGTGTACATACCAAAGGTTCTGCCTGAATTCCTACAAAAGCTTTAGCGTGTAAATAGACAATGGATTGGTTTGTATCAGAGTTTTAATAATGTTCTTTTTATCTTTTATTTAGTTACATAAAGAAAAAGAACATGTGCAGAAGATGGAAGATCACCTACAAATGTAAACTTTAAATCAGCGTATACTTATATAGCAAATGAGTAACATGACTCATCCAAGTTATGGTTACTGTGAAAACACTGTAACACTGTTATATGTTTCTTGAAATTCACAACACAGAGTTTGGGAAGTACTTCAATAGTATAGCATGGCTTTGCATGCATGAGGGATATTATTTCCCAAGCATTACCAACCAAAAAATACTTAATTTTTCATGTACCTACATCTTGTTCATTTTTTTAAAAAAGGCTAAAAAAATTGATAGAATTTGTACATTGACATTTAATATATTTCTTTTATAAAGTTCCTGTTTCACATGTGTATTATGATTATGTGTATTATAATATTACATGGTGTGTGTGTGTGTGTGTGTGTGAGAGAGAGAGAGAGAGAGAGAGAGAGAGAGAGAGAGAGAGAGAGAGAGAGAGAGAGATATTGAGATTAGAAAGGGGCTGAAGGGTTGGGGATTTAGCTCAGTGGTAGAGTGCTTGCCTAGCAAGTGCAAGGCCCTGGGTTTGATCCTCAGCTCAAAAAAAAAAAAAAAAAAAAGAAAAAGAAAAAGAAAAAGAAAAACCTTAAAAAAATGCAAAGCATCTGTAGAAAGGGTATAAAGAGTCATAATGGGAACTGGGAGGGGAGTAACAAGGGATCAGTTGGGACATTTGAGACAGGAAAAAATGAGCAGGGAGGAGGAGGAGGAGGAAGGCTCCAGGAAGAGGGGGAAGGGACAGGAGATGGTTTTTGACCGGCAGATAAGAACAAAGTGTAATAATAAACCTCTGTGAAATGTCACAAGGAAATGTGATACTTACCTGACAAGTGAAACTTAAAAAGTAAAAAGAATGTGGCATTTAAAATTGATATGTGAAAAAATGTATTTTAAAATATGGTTGAATACATTCTAGGTTAGAACTAGAAAACACCTCATTACTAGCTACAGTGAAGAAACAAAAGGCAGAAATAGAACATCTGCAGAGACATCTGCAGGACACCCAGAGAGACCTGGCCCAGAGTTCCAGTTTGGTAAGTCAGTGTCATGTCAATCCCCCCTTCTGGCAACAAAAAGAAATGCTTTAGGGAACACATGAAATGTCTCATTACGAACACTTTCATTGTTGGATAATTTTGCACATTCATAGATTGTTTGAATTAAATCTCCCTCCGGATTCCGACACTTGAATTCTTTTCTCCTTGCTTTCAGTACCCCTACTAACTGTGTTGTTCTAGCTCACTGCTGCCAGTATGTGCGTGGGTGTAAAGCTGGAGCATGGCTAGCCTCTCAGGTTCACGTCTATGGAGAAGGCAACTCTCCATCTCCAAGAAGGCACCAATTCTCTTTGCATTAACTAATCCATGGGATGGAATGGTTCAGGGTGAAGAGCATAGCTGGAGTTAGTCTCTTCCTAGCAAGCTGCCAAAATCTGGGCTTGGTTACCAATACCATATACATGAGTATTTTTACAATTCAGATCTAAGACTGCTTACATAGGTTAAAAAAAAAAATTAAAACAGCAACGTATTTTTCACATATTTAAAAATTGTTGTCAAAAAATCATTCTTTTCAGCCTTGAAAGAATGAAATGTCAAAAGTAAAAGAATCAAATATACTAGGATGATTTGAATTAGATTCTCTCTAAATATAAATTTCAATTTGCGATAGGCCCAGACAGCCATTCAGGAAAATAAGAAGCACACTGCAATAATAACTGAGATGGAAAACACAGTTAAGAGGCTGCAGTCAGAAGTCTCCAGTGTTAACACTTCCAGTGAGTCCAGCAAGACAGAGCTGGAGAAGTACAGGCGATGCTATCTGGAAGAACTGAGAAACAAAAACTTCCTACTATATGAACTAAACAGGTTAGTGAAAGAGAGGGCTGCAGAAGATGCAATCAGCTCATTCATAAGCTGCTAAATCATAAATTTTAGTCAGATTTGATCCCGACACTAATGAGATGTGAAAGCTACCTGGCCAATATGTTATTGAGAAGTTACATCAGAAGATGGACTCACTGATAAAATGTTGTTCCAGGTACATTTTATTACCTTCCCTCTTTTAGTTATGTTTGGCTTTTTCCTCATTAAAATTCTCATATAGTTATCCCAAGCACCCAGATTTTTAGCCATGTATTTCTAAAAGTTTCCTATTAGATGCAGCGATATAGGTATAAAATGGCCTATCAACATATACAAAGAAGACGCATACCCAGTGGAGTCAGCGGATTGTACTAAATCCTGCCTGGCCTGGATCTGGAAGTCTGACAGGGCAGGCAGCTAGGGAATGAAGAAAGAACAGCACATGGACACATGTATGGAAAAGCTGGGGTCCAGATGGTGCCTACACACTCGGAAGGACCAGCACCCATTCCTGCTATGATGCTGAACTTGAGTGTGTTGATTACGCACAGCCCTAGGGTGGAAGGGTGTGTTGTCCACTCTCTGTCGGCAAGCAGCCTTGAGCTGCAGCATCCACAGAGAGGAGGCTGCAGTTGCTAGTGTTTGCACACATGTGTTGCTCCTTCCAGTTCAGAAAGCTTTGCCAACACTCTGAGTCCCACCCTGGTGAGGTTTTGCCACTCACACGGGACCGAGACATAAGAGTCCTTGACATGGCTGTACCCATTTCAACAAAACATGCTCTCTCAGGACTTCCTTCACTCAGGGCTTTCTTCTTGCACTTCCCACTGGGTTATCTTCATATATTTATGTACATGTATGTGTAACAACAATAATCTAAAAGAAGTCATTAGTTAGAGAAAGAGTGAGGGGTAGACACGGGAGAGGTTGGAGATATAACCGAAGGGGAAGTGATATAATAAAATTTTAACTTAATTTTGGGGGGTGTTTTGAGACAGGGTATCACTACGTAGCTCTCGCTGTCTTAGAACTCACTATGCAGACCAGGTTGTCTTCGATCAGCCTGCCTCCCAAGTGCTAGGGTTGAAGGCATGTGCCACCGGGCCTGACCGTTATGTTTTAATTTTAAAAAACATAATTAAAAAAATTGGTTGTTTGGGGATGAATACAATTGAAACTCCAGGGGGGACGTACTGCTAATTCTCTTGAAACCTGCTGAATTAACTTTCCTCTGCTGTGATCTTTTGTCTTATGTGACAAAACTGTACTCTAGAATGTTCATATGCCTTGTACTTAGAATAAAGACGAATACAATGGTAAAATAGATTAACACGAATCACGATATTGACAAAGTCAATTCCTTTGTTAGGAGGAGGGCATGTGTACAAGCCAAGAAGGGGCAGGCCCCCCATCTGACTCCTGGGTACTTTTGAAATGGCCAAATGTACTCAAAGTTCCATTTATTTTGTTTTGATCCTCAACTCAGCCAGTACCTTGCTTTTCTTATTACTTGATGCCTGTCATAGCATTTGTCAACTTAACCTAAGCATACCAACTCATCTTGAGAAGGCAATCTCGTATGAAAAGTCACTTCTGCCAGGCTTGGCCTGTGGGCACATATGTGGGATGTTCACTTGATCAGTGGTTAATATGGAGTGCAGCCCACTGCGGGTGGTGCCATCTCTGAGCAGGTAGGCCTGGACTGCATAAAAGAGGTGGCTAATCTAGGCGTGGAAAGCTAACCAGTAAGTAGACTTTCCCCTTCTCTCTGTGGCTTCTGCTTCAAGCTTCTGCCTTGATTCCCTGCCTTGGCTTCTCTTGACTGTAACCCAGGAGCCAAACAATCGTCAAGTGGCTTTGGGGCACTGTTTTTTTCACAGTCACAGAAAGCAAACTAGAACAATGTCCAATGCTTAATTTTACCCATGGAATATACAAATCCTGAAAGCAAATGCTTGAGAATGTCATTTTGTTTCCTTTAACTTCCTAACTCTCTTTACTAGTCCAAATGTTCATTGCTTTTTATAGCTTTCTTTTATTAATTATATAGGTCTGAAAAGTATAATGAGATGTTTTAATAAATTTACATGTAGTTAATTTAGTAGTAAATCATGAATGTTAATATACTCATCATATCACATAATTACATTTTGAATTTAAGTATTTTTAATCTGATCTCAATAATTACATTAGTCCTCTCAACACCAGCTTACCAGCTAAGTAGTCATACATTGTTGCTATCTCTTATATTGTCTGAGTTTCCTTTTAGCGTGGAATTTTCCCCAAAAGTATATATACTCTGTTTTCTGCGTGTGTGTGTGTGTGTGTGTGTGTGTGTGTGTGTGTGCATCTGGACATGCACATATGCGTGTCATGCATGTGGAGGTGAGACTTTGATGTTTGAGGTCTTCTTCAGTCACTCTCCTTATATATTGAGGATGGTCTCTCACTCGAACTGAGAGCTCACTAATTGGGCTAGTACGCTAGCTGCTTGCTTTAAGAATGCCCTGTGTCTGCCCCCGAAGCTCTGGGGTTGCAGATGAACCCACCTGGTACTTTCATAGTTTGGGGGATCTGAACTCTGGTCCTATGCTGTGTCAACAATGCTGCAATCTCTTCACCTGCTGAGCCGTCTTCCTAAGCCCGTGGTGTGTGTGCTCTTCTGGACATGTAATTGTATTCAGTAGTTATGATCTGATGTAGTTTTCAATGCTAAGATTCTCTTCAAAGCTAAATTTATTATTATGGAAGAATTTTTATTGAAAGTCTTTTCAGATTTTTTCAGGGAAAATGATTACTACCCAGTGTTTGTCTCTTTGGTATCCATAGGACTAATGACAGTCAAGAAGAGTCCCATACAGAACTTCACATGAAATATGAGCAAAACATTTCTGCATCAAATACACCGAGTGCAAGGCTGGTTCATAAGTGCTCTTGTGTGGGAAAAACTCACCGACTGGAAAATGAAGATGGGGGAAACTTGGCGGCGCCTTCCTCAACCCCAGGATCTACTCATGCCTGGATGGCACACTACCCATGGATGGTGTGTTTGAGTGTCATTTTCCTTCACATTTGCGATCTATTTCTCATTTTCAATTTGATTTGCAGTTATTTATTTGATTATATGTACAATGTTAAGGTTCTAATAATATGTGTTATTGACAAGAGAAAACAAAGTTTGCATTTTGGGGGGAATTTTATTTTTCCCTTTTACTAAACATAGTTTTTTTTCCTCATGCAATGTAATGTGAATACAGATTCCTTCCCTCCACTCTTCCCAGCTCCTCCCTCACGCGTGGGGCTGCACCAGGTCCTCTGTGTACACTATGGCTTTCAGTTTGGCACTTTCATGGGACCCCCGAATGTGTAAATGAGTGGGTCTCTTGATCATGTGCCTTTTCTTGTGACTCTTTTTGTTAGTTTGTCTTGTCTAAATTTGATATGATGGTTATCATTTCATCTTATTATATTTTATTTTGTTATGTTTTGTCATTGTCTGCTAGAAGCCTGTTCTTTTCTAATGAGAGACAGGAAGAGAATAGATCTGATGGGAAATTTTACCATTTTTAAGATGTCCCTCAAACTCCTATATTCAAAAGATACAAATTTAGCTTTATTAAACAAATATGACTAAACAGTAAACAGTTGCATTTTACATTTTGTCAAAAGTCTCAATTACATGACATTTAAAAAAGTTTTAATATATATTTTTATTTTATAATTAACTTAATTTTACATATCAGCCACAGATTCCCCTGTTCTCCCTCCTCTCACCCCCCAGCCCTCTCCCCCAATCCACCCCCATTCCCACCTCCTCCAAGGCAAGGTCTTCCCTGGGGAGTCAGCCCAGCCTGGTAGACTCAGCCCAGGCAGGTCCAGTCCCCTCCTCTGTACACCAAGGCTGAGCAAAGTGTCCCAGCATAGGCCCTAGGTTCCAAACAGCCAGCCCATGCACCAAAGACAGGTTTAGCATGTAAATACAGTTCCAGCCACTTGGACATGCTGAGGCAAAGCCTCTTTGTTGTTGTGTCTCTGCTGCATCTGGAAGGACTTTAAGGGTTCTATTCCCTTATAGTACAATTTCCAATTGTACTATACTAAATCATAAGGGAGTGACTGACATTTAAACATTTACAGATATTTAAGTTGTAAGGACACCTGAAAGGAACCCTTATCATGAATTAAATCAGCCTATAAATGTGGTGAACTATGTATGAACTAAGCTTTTAATGCTTTCACCGGAAGCAGTGGTTCTCAACCTTCCTAATGCTATAGCTCTTTAATATAGTGCCTCATGTTGTAGTGACCCCAACTATAAGATGAGTTTGTTGCTATGCCATAACTGTAATTTTGCTACTGTTATGAATCATAATGTAAATATTTTTGGAGACAGAGGTTTGTCAGAGGGGTCGCGATCCACAGGTTGAGGATAGTTAGAGTACTTTAGCTTCTCTAGTATTTATTGAGGTCAGAGAAAAACCTGATAACTGGAGAAATATTTTTTTCTTATAACAAACACAGGAGTTAAAAAGCATACCTGTGGCTGGGCTGTGTGATCTCTGTGAGTTCGAGGTCAGCCTGGTCTCCAAAGCAAGTTCCAAGAAAGGTGCAAAGCTACACAGAGAAACCCTGTCTCAAAAAACCAAAACCAAACCAAACAAACAAAAAAAGTGTATCTGTGGTTCCCTTGTGAGATATGTATTCCCCAATCATGATAAACTTCATAAGAAATCCTAACTTTGATATTTTCATTAATGCTTATTACCAAAATCTTGCAGCTTTATCAAGTAAATGCTGACAACTTAACAAAATAGACAATGTATACACATATTGTAAGTGAGTTTTACAGCTCTGGAGGGAGAGGTATCCTGACTTGTCGAGAAGTCAGGTGATACCTGAAGCTGGGGTGTGGTGGGGGATGGTCTCCCAGCAGGACATAGCAATCCTGCTCTTCTCCTGAAGACAGCCATTACAGTTGAGCTTTGCTCCGCCCTCCCTAAGGAGGCTTCCCAGCAGAACTCAGCGGCTTCTCTCAAGCCCAAGATGTTGCTTCTTCTGCTTCACTCTGCTAAAGGGAAACCCCCTGCAGAAATGCAACAATCTCCTCTGGCTCTTTTGAAAAGTTGTTACTTTTTCTGCTCTGCCGTGCTCAGCCTTCCCTAAGGGGACATCTCAGCAAGGTTTTTTCTGCTTAGTTCCCTAAGGGACATCTCAGGAAGGTTCTTCTGTTCTGCACTGGCAAATGAAGATCTTCACTCAAGACTCCTTTGAGAAAGAGATTTATTTGGGAAGGAGGAGTCCAGGAGAGTGACAGCCAACAACTGTCAGAGGGGTTTATATAGGGCTTCTTAGGGATGGGTTTCTCCAGGGAGATTTTCTGCTCAGGGATTGGTTAGTTTTCCTGCTCAGGGATTGGTTAGTATCATTGATCAGGAGCAAAGTTGGCTCTGATTTCCTGGCCAAACTGTGTTTCTTTCACTGGTCCTTTTTAGCCTATTGGCTCTAATTTTAGGGCCAGGGCATTATTTCTTTCATTGGCTCTGATTTTAGGGACAAAGTGTGTTTCTTTGGCACTGGTTTCAGGGTCAAGGCATGTTTCTTGGGTTCTGTATTCAGAGATAAAATGTTTCTTTCACTGTCTCAAGTCTGAGATCCAGGGTGTGTTTCTTTTACTAGCTCTGATTTCAAGGCCAGGGTGGGTTTCTTTGGCTGGCCCCCTTTTCCTTACCTTTATCAATTTGAGAGCTTTGAAGAAAAGTAATCAATTTTGTGTTCTTTCCTTGTTTCTGTCAAGTTTATAACATTTGCTAAGCCCCATCTAACCACCTTCCTCATAAACTCATGGGTACTAATAATTCAAGAAAGATGAGTGAGCCTCTAGAATTTTTAAATTATATTCTATGTTTTAACAGTCTGAAAATGATATGAGAGAGATAAGCAAAGGGCTTGGTGACTTAAAACAATCCGTGCAACTTAGTTTGGAGACACAGAAAAAACAAAATAGCGGCGTAGAAGAACTGGCTGGGTAAGATGGTAATCTTCCAGACATTTTCGGTGATTTAACTCTGGTCTTAGTAATGCCCAAATAAAAATTCACTTTATACTTAGTTGTTAACATTTAAATAACAGTATTTTACCATGTACTCAAGAAACTGATACAGAAACTTTATTTTGGAGACAATGTTTTGCAACATTAGGCCAACTTGGCTTCAAATTGTGATCCCTCTGCCTCAGCCTTCCAAGTGCTGAATACATACATATATACATTATATATATTATATATACATTTCAACAATAAACCAGATGTTTTTGAATAGCAAAATAATAAAAATATTCTGTGTATTCTTCAAGGCTTTTGACAACAAATGGAGCATTACCTCTGGCATGGAGTGGCAACTGCGTTCTACTTTATGTGCCACAAATGTTTATTCTTACATGACATTTCACTCCTCAATTCCTTTTGTATTTCATCGTCCTCGGGATTAAAGAACTTTATACACAGACTCTATCACTTCTAACAATGTCATAGTTATCTGGATTTAGTTTATTTCCTTTCTGCATTTATCATAATGTATAGAATATATGAGGGAGATGAACACCTTACTGTTGGCATCTTTCATATGCACAAAGTACACATGTTATTAAATATTTGCATATGCCTGAATATTGATATTTTAAGAAAAAAATAGTAGTTTCCTTGAAGAGAGCAATGGCATTGGTTAGGTATAGAATGATTCAGATGCTTGTATAGTCCTGTACTGTTGCCTGGTGAGAATTAGTTCCAGAATCCCTTGAATACTCCAAAACCCATGGTTACACAAGTCCCTAATAAACAATGGTGTGGTCTAGACAAATATGTTTCCTGATAACCACACATGATTGTTTTTTTATCTTGAGCTATTATGATACTATTTGTAAATCTCATTACTTTTATTTTTTCTTCTCATGTTCAAAAAAGTTTTTTGAAATTAAAATGATTATATCATTTCCCCTTTCCCTCTCCTCCCTCCAAACCCCTTCCATGTAGCAATATCCCCATGCTTTTCCAAATTAATAGTTTGTTTTTCTATTATTATTTGTATGTGTATGTGTACTGCTCATTCTATTTTCTTTTTTACATTTAAACTACTTTTATTCTTTGAGAATTTCATGAATTTTTATTTAATTATAATTACCCTTAGAATATAATTTATAAATATGACTATTAGAATTCTTCAAAGATTCTATTTTCTCAGGTCAACTAAATAGTTTACCCTGTGTACAAACAATTTAAAATCTGTTTGATCATTAAATGTGTATTGTTTTATAAGGTAACTATTTAAAAGAACATGTTCATGATTAAATTCATTTTAAACAATGGTGTAGCACTCTCCTTACATTTTCCCATTGTTTTCATCACCCTCCGTTACTTTTAACTATGATGACACACAAATCATAGTCAAAATTGCATATGTGTGTGTGTGTGTGTGTGTGTGTGTGTGTGTATTTCTTGTTAAATACTGTGTATAATTTTTTTTCCTTTTCACATTTTGAACTGACCTCTGGTGACAGATGATATGACTTAATGTTTTATATGTACACACTGATGTGAACAGTAATAACTGTTATTTAACTACTACACAAAATGTACTAATCCCCTTCATATTATTTGCATATTATTATTATTAGAATTATTTGAGGAAAAATTAGCTACAAACAAATAAGAGGAGCATAATTTATAGATTTTTTTATTTCATGATAAAACATAGTATTTTATAAGTATTTACTATTAACAATTATTAACGGTCATTGTTAACATACATTGATTCATTACATTTTCACAGAATTGGGAAACCCTTTAAGATAATAAATGATGACTATCAAATTGGAGAGTGTGGTTCTCACAGAGATTTTGAAACCTGTCAATTTGGAAGGAAGATTCCAGTTTCAATGGAGCAACGCTCGGTAAGATTTAATAAGTTTTGGGACCAGAATTCATTTAAGAAATGAGAAAAATATAAGTCTTTCAGAGCAGTGAAATGAATACTTTTGGTAGAGTGAGAGACTTGCTATCACAGGAAAAGGTTTTCTTTTTCTATTGAAACTATAGGCTTTGATTCTCCTGTGACTTGATACTTCACAAAAGTTTAAAGGAAAGCAATAGATGAACCTAAGTTATGACCATAAAGGTATTTTTGTAACAATTTATTGATACATAATTAGTGTCCATGAAATGCAATCACTTCAATTATAAAATTCAATATTTTCAGTATATTTATGTCTCTCTATCATAATCATAATTTTATAATCATAGTTATTCTCAAAATAAATTCCATCCTTTTCATCCATCATGTAACCCTCTTTCCTCTGCTCAGTCTTGGGGAGATATCAAGCTATGTTTTCTCTATAGACTTGCCTATTCTGGACATTTTAAATAAATATCTTCTTTCTATATTAGCTTCTTTTACTTAACATGATGTTTCTAAGGTCCATTCCTGTTGTAGCTGGTGTTTGTACTTGGCTTCTTATTATTGCTAATGTTCTCTTGTATCTATACAGCATTCATTTTATTTATTGATCCATTAGTTGGTGTTTCCACTTACAGTGTATTAGTAATCCTGCTGTGGTGTAATCCTGCTATGGACATGAATATACACATGCACATGATTTCCTTTCTCTTGGATGAATACTTACTGGAAAAATTGTTGAGTCATGTGATAATGCTGTATAAAATTTTGAGGATCTGTGAGTGCAAGGCTGTTTCCCAACCAGGATGCAGTAGAGGCAGATGGGGGTTACCAACTCATCCTGTCCAGTTTATGCTTTGCTGATCTCAACATATGATTTTCAGTTGAACTTATAAGGAAATCTGTTATTTTTCTTTCCTTCATTGAAATTTTTGCTCCCTCATCCAGAACGTCTGTATTTTTTTTTTCACTTCAGTTTCCATCATATCTTTGTTACATGATCTGCTGATTCGGTCTGCAGTTCGTTACATTGCGATTGGTTAACTCACTACAATTTATATATCTTACATAATTTGCTAGGTAGTAAAGGGAAGCCAGCTTCTCCTATTAAAGTCAAATTGATCTTGGAGTTCAGTTAAGTCATGTTCCTACATATAACACTGAAAATATCCATTTATATTGCACCAAATATAAATCCTAGAAATACTTCCCTGCTGTTTACTTGCCTTTAATTTAAAACATTTAGACACACCACACACACACACACACACACACACACACACACACACACACACACAAAACGTTTACAGAATTTCTAGAATAAATATATCAATCCCTCCAAGCAAAAAAAAATTCAGCTAAATTACATTTAAAAATTCAACATTGTTTAAGCAATTTCTGAAAGAAAAATGATTAAAATATAGCGATTGTAATAAAAGAATCTATCTAAGGTTAGATCTATCAAACCTTACTCAAAGTTAGTTCATTCTGAGAATTAATTGCCGAAAGCCAATTAGGTGTCTGAATTTGGTTATATTATCTATTATTTGGTTATATTACTCTTTGCTTTCTACTATAGTACTTTAAGTTATGATTCCCATTATTTTCCACATCCTAATTAGTGTGGTGATATTATGTTCCCCAATATATTGTGCACTCTAATACACTTATCTGGGGTCAGAGGACAGAACAGCCACTAGATATAGAGGCCAGAAAATGGTGGCACACACACCTTTAATCCTAGCATTCCGAAGGCAGAGATCCATCTGGATCTCTGTGAGTTAAAGCCACACTGGAAACAACCAGGCATGGTGACACATGCCTTTAGTCCCAGGAAGTGATGGCAGGAAGCAGAAAGGTATATAAGGCATGAAGACCAGGAACTAGAGCCTGGTTAAGCTTTTAGGCTTTTGAGCAGCAGTTCAGCTGAGATCCATTCAGATGAGGACACAGAGGCTTCCAGTTTGAGGGAATGAGATCAGCTGAGGAATTGGCGAGGGTGAGGTTAGCTGTGGCTGGTTCTGTTTCTCTGATCTTTCAGCGTTCACCCCAGTACCTGACTCTGGGTTTGCTTTTATTAATAAGACCTTTTAAGATTCATACTACAAATTAGAGATAATATTCTGGCAAAATTGCTTACTTAAAAGAAATTTCAATTGAAAGAGTCAGGGCATAAACTTCTTCCACAGTAGTTCCAGTATCATCCTCCTTGTTTTCTGCTGTTTCTCAATGACAGTGTTTGCCATCATTAAATTAATATTACTACACAGTGGACCCACTTTAAAGGAGAGTAACTTCTAAGATGTGACTTAGATTTTGTTATTATCTCCTATTTAAAACAATCTGTCTTTTATTTATTTATTTTTGGTTTTCAAGACAGGGTTTCTCTGTAGCTTTGGAGCCTGTCCTGGATCTCGCTCTGTAGACCAGGCGGACCTAGAACTCACAGAGATCTACCTGCCTCTGCCTCCCAAGTGCTGGGATTACACGCGTGCACCACTTATTTTTGTTTTTTAAAAGACTTATTTATTTGTGTATTTATGTATACAGATGCTTTGTCTGCATATGTGCCTGAGCACTAGAGATGGTTGTGAGAGTCCATGTGGGTACCAGGAATGAACTCAGGACCTTTGGAAGAACAGCCCGTGCTCTTAACTCCTGAGCCATCTTTCCAATCCCTGTCTTTATTTTTATCTTTAGTGGCATAGACAACATAGTTTTCTTTTTCTTTTTTTCAGTAACTTGTTTTAGAAGAGTCTAGGAATGAAAGGGTTTTTCTGATTCCCCCTTCTTCAGTTGGGGTAGCTTTATGACTTGGAAGGGTGCAGAATCAATTGGACCAATGCTCTGTTCTGTGTATAGTACCTTTTGTAGATGGTGCTGCTGATAGCCAAACTGGAACAAGCAGCTCTACTGGGAATCATAGGCTTTCTTTGTGGCCTGATGTCTTACAACATAGCCCTGAGTTCAAGAGGTCAAGGCTGTGAAACAGAGGTATTGTCTAACCTAGTCTTGACATCTACCTGACTTCATTCTCACTTTTTGATGTTTGGCCCACATTCTATCTCCTTATCTAATGAAAATTAAACAATTAAAACCCACATACCCAGACCTCTAATCATAATGTTTTATAGTCTTCCCACTTGAAAAATAAAATTATTTTAATCAATAACAGCCACAAGGCTCATTAACTGCTGAGCCATCTCTCCAGCCCTGTTGCTAAGATCTTATAGAAACTGGAGCTGGCTCAACCATCTTCCAGAGGACCTGAGTTCAGATCCTAAAACCCACGTTGGGTAGTTCAAAAGTACCTGTAACTCTGGCTCCAGGGGATCCAGCACCTGCTTCTGGCCTCCAATGACACCATTTGTCTGTCTCACATAACACAAAGATAAACATTTTAAAACACCTTACCATTCATTATGAGGTGGGTGATGCCTATTTCATGGTTACTAGAATATAATACCTTCATATATAATTTCCATCCATATGAAGTGATGCCATTTGCAATTCACCTGCTCAACTATCTGCTCACTTTCCCTTCCCACCATTCCAAACAGAACAGTGCAAGGCTATGAGAAGGGACAAGTCAGAAGGGACAGTGCAGGCTGAGGTCACGCTGAGAGATTAGCCCTCAATATTGACATCATTCTTTGTGACTCTTTGTTATGCCCTCTACTTCTTCCTTTACCTAAGAAACAGCCTGTGTCTGAACCACTGAATCACTTTTTCATCTTGTTTTCTAGCTACGTTCTGTCGCCTCTTTCAATAATATTGTTTTTATCTCTCTCTCATTTTAACACAGTCTTCAATGAAATAAAATTCCATCACTTTCCACCTCTTTTTCATCCCTTCTTCCCCTCCCAGCAACCCTACCTCAAACCCCTCTGATCTCCTTTTAAGTTGATAACATCTTTTTTACTGCTATTGTTACATACATATGTGTATGTATGTATGTATGTATGTATGTATGTATGTATGTATGTGTTTGTGCAAATTTATATTGGTCTCCCTTCATTCAAGTGAGCAAACAGCTACCACATTTCTCCTAAGAGCTTTGCATCTCCTCAAAATTCTATTGGAACTCATGCCACTCTAAAAGGAACTTTCAGAAATCCTTTTGAGGTGAACTCGTCATCTTGGCTTCCCATTTAGCCAAACTATGACAATGTGTTAAGACCAGGACCCTAAGGGTCACCAGAAAATTTGTGACCTTGCTTTAGCATTTTCTGAATTCTTACATCCATGATCCTTTTCAGAGTGTGGATTCCCAGTGGCACCTAGGTTTGATCTCATTAAAAATCATTCATGCTGCCATTTTTTTTTTTTAACAATTTGTACATAGATAGTGTAAAAACTAGAAACCAGTATTTGCACACAGTAAATGTTGACTCTTCTGTGCTTCATGGATTTTTAACTTGTGTATCAAGTAAATTTAATATTCAGCTGTTAGGTAGCTTCCTCCAAGCTCCATTACCTTTATAATTTCCAGTCAGTCTCTCTGTGCTCCATGAGCTTCCTCTAGTAATAACTTTGGATCTTTTGTGGCTCTTTCTTTTAAAGATACAGACTGTATCACATTTTGGAGCTGAAAATGTGGCTCATGTGTTAGAGCATGTACCTAGCAAATGACAAGACCTGGTTTTGATGTCCAAGTGCCTCACACACAAACAATTAAGCAAGTCAAATTTTGTGCTGACATAATACAATTGATATTGATGAAGATTTGAGATTCTAGTATCTTTTAATTACTGTATATTTGAATTTTCTCTGATTCACTAACTTAAAACTACAGTCGCTTGGCGGTGGTGGCACTTGCCTTTAATCCCAGCACTTGGGAGGCAGAGCCAGGCAGATCTCTGTGAGTTTGAGGTCAACCTGGGCTACCAAGTGAGTTCCACAGTCATCAAACACCCTGCATTAGCTGAGTACAACTGTTTTTAACTTTATTTTGTTTTGCTTTTAATGTTTCAGGTACAAACAACAACTAAGCCATATTCAGAATTCTTAAGAGAGAGCCACACAATTTCAACAATAAATGTGATGGAAACCAAAATTAGAAGCCTTAAATCTACACTCTCTAAATTGAAAGTTAGCAGAGCATTAAGTGAATTGGAACTAGAACGATATAAATACCTTTATCATGAAGAATTAAGCATTAGAAAATCATTTCAATATTACCTAAACAAGTAAGGAAAATACATATATGTAGAAAGCCTAATAAGTTCATTAATTTGTCTCTAAAAATTGATTTTTAGCAAAAACTATTTGTGAAATTCCTGTAAGGAATGTTTTGACAAAGGTGAAAGTTAGTTGGGTGATATAATTTTGAGAAATAATATTGTTACATAAACTTAATTTTAAATGATCACTCTTAAAGATTATGATATTTTCTGCTTTTTATTACACATGATAATTTCATATACTTAGTCAAATCAGGTGTACATTCACCTGTGTATTTTTGAAACTTTCTAATTAAGACAGTGATACTTACATAAAAATTTTTGTAAGCATTATTATAAAAATAAATATTGAATGTCAAACTATCTTTGAGATGGTATAGCTTAAGCTGGGCAGTGGTGGCACACGCCTTTAATCCCAGCACTCAAGAGACAGAGGCAGGCAGATCTCTGTGAGTTCAAGGCCAGCCTGGGTTACAGAGTGAGTTCCAGGAAAGGCACAAAGCTACACAGAGAAACCCTGTCTAGAAAAACAAAACAAACAAAACAAAACAAAACAAAAAGATACCACTGGTACGAGTACCCCCACCCCTACTTCCCCAGGCATATTCTGGCAGGAGGTAGATAATTTTCTTTGCTGTGAACTTTGATCATACCACTAGGGAGAGCCAGGAGACAAACTGTTCTTTCGAGTTTCTATGCTCTTCATAAAGGCATTCTGTGATATAGGGAAAGGCTAATATGGGGCGGGGGGGGGGGGCGAAGAAAGCCTAGATCAGAAACAATGGTAAAAAATTGTCCAGTGTGAAGATTTTGGAAACTGTATTGGCGATTTCCACCTGTGCTGCCTTGGTAATGATGAAGTGATGTCACAGTGTCTTAAGCGTCTTTGGTTCCTTTTCATTAACAGCCCCACTATCACATTCTCCCTGGAGTTTGTTGTGAATTATTCCCAGGTGCCAAATGTTTAATTGTACTCAGCTAATACATGAGATACACATACGGGAAAGCAGATCTTTTCAAATGTTTTCAAAAGGTGGTATTTGTAAAATCTACTAACTAGTTTACAAATATCATGTGACCTCTTTCTTGGAGGGCATGAAGATTGCAGTGAGGACACACAGGTGACCATTCTACTCATCCCAGCTTTGGGGGGCAGTGAGTAGAATTGGGGTAACTTACAGGAGCTTGGGTGAACGCTTACTCACAGTAACATGGGGGAACTTACAGGGAGCTACAGCAACCACAAAAGAGATTCTTTACTTTGAGCAATGATTAATTGTCTATATGTTCTCATGGAGAAGTAAGGACTCATGAGGCCCCAATTCCATATGAAAATAAGGGGCCTGGTGTGTCAACAATTCTGGTACAGATAATTACATCTGCTAAGAGTTTAAGAGGGCAAAAGCCATATCTTGTCCAAAGGAGAGAGTGGTACAATAATGAAATCCACATATTCCTAGATGTTTCATTTTAGCTTGTCAATAAATATGTTTAAGCATAACATTATGGTGTTACAACAAGTTTTCATGTAATAAATCCCTCTCAGCAAGAAAGTGAACATCTAGGATCTTATGTTACTCTTTACATATTTTATTACATATTCCAATAACATCATGAATAACATTATAAACATATTTAGTCTGGATAGAAGAGTCTTATTGGTCATGATGTGCATCATTGATAGCTGTACCTATCCTCCTTTTTTAAAAATCTAGTTTCATATTTGGAATACCTCTAGAATCTCATGAACTATCTTTGGAAAAATTTCATACCCACAAATGCATACAGTTGGTTCACTCAGCAGCACCTTCACTGTTAGCATGCATTTCCATAGAAATTTCACTTAGTCTCATAGCAGTATTATTAAAATGCAAGTAACTTAATAGACCCTCAGTAGGAAGTGGCAGCTTTAGATTTTACCCTTTACAATCTTTGCAGGAGTAACGAGAATTTAGAGAAGAGAAGGACAAAGCTTCACATGGAAATGCAGCACAGCAGATCTGCAGGAAATGCACAAAGCTTGAGGCCGGTCACCGAGTGCTCTTCTGCTGGCAATTTTGATAGCATTCCAGGACCCAGAATAAGTCTCCTCCAGAGAGAAAACCTGACAGCATCTTCCTCAAACTCTCAACGACTGACCACTGGCCTGGAAGACTGCCTAGGAGTGGTTAGCTATGCTTTCTGTTTTACAGTTCTGGTGTGGTTCTTGTTTTAATCTTGGTTAACTATTAGGCTTTGCAGTTGACACCTCCTAAGTTAAGACAAGAGTGAATCATGATAAAGAAGAAAAGTAGAGGGATTTTGTCTGATCACTGAAAAAAGATGTTTGGTGCTGAGAATTAGAGACATAATCTGTGACTGTAAGCCACTGAGCTAGAATTATTTAATTAACATAATGGTTATAAATAACATCTCACTGTTTTTCAGATGCAACAAGAGTCCCAATAGAATTATAGATAGAGAAGCAAATAAAGCAAGGTATGTTGCCAAAATGTATGAATTTGATTCAAATGAATAGATTTTTGAAATAAATTTTAAATAGTAACTCTCTTTCCCTTTATCTTGCTACATCAACTAGTCTTGTTACAGACATTGAATGAAATATATAAAGTATAAACATTCATAATGTCCTCATTACTAACCTTCTACAACTTTTAAAAGCATCTACATTTTTGGAAAGAAAAACAAAGACATAATTGCTAAAACTCAAGGTACTGGGGACACAAACAACAACACTGAAAATAAACAACACAGTTCCTCCAGTAACACACACAAATTTCAATAGTAACTTTAACTATTAATGGCCTCAATTCTCCAATCAAAAGACATTGGTTGACTGAATGGATGAAGAAACAAAATCCATTTATTTGTTATCTATAGGAAATGCATCTTATCTTGAATGATAGATACTTTAATGATAATGCAAAGGTATGGAAAAAAATACTCTGACCAAACTGGGCCAAGAAGTAGCCAGGCATCACTATCTATCTGAATATCTGACAAAAGAGACTTCGATCTAAAACTAAGAATAAATAAAAAGATACACTTCATTCCATTTAATGGAACTGTCAACCATCCTAAATATACATGCACCATATTTTGTTGCACCAAATTTCATTTTTTAAAAAAGGTACTGCTAGATTTAAAGACACAGATAGCATTGACTCGTGAGTGATTTTTAGTATGCTATTATATCCAACTGATAGATCATCTGGACCAAAAATAAAGAGAGAAGCATCAGAATTAAGTGAAGCGCACATCAAAAAGACTGAACAGTTAGCTGCAGAATATTCCACTCAAGCACCAAAGAATACACATTTTCATTTCTACCATCACAATGAAACTGTCACTTGCATTTTGAAACTAACAAAATAAAAGCCTTTTCAGATTCTCCTTCCTCTTTCCTATATTTACCTTAGTACTAGCATAAAGTTGCAGGTAATATGAGGGCAATTCAGAAAGTCATATTTAGTACTATTTTAACCCATGTATCAAATCAAATTCTGCTTAGAAGACCAACTATATCCCAATACTCAGCCATTACCTTGCTGTTACCATGAGATGTGGTAGAGGAGACCTCACTTACACACATCTTAGAACCAGAATCCTAATATATGTAAGATAAGACTATTCCATTAAAACAATTAGTATGTTAGAAATGAATATCTGTTTTATATCTTACATGTATTGTAATTAACATCTATTTAAAGAACTTTTTTGAGGGGAGTATCCCTGACTGGCCTGGTATAACAGGGTGGCCACAAACACCCAGAGGTCCCCTTGCCTCTTCCCCTTGACTGCTGGGATTAAAAGTGCAACCCCAGACCAAGCCTGAGGGTATTTTGATAGACTTCTCTATGGAGTTTTCTATTTGGTATTCCTTTTCAACAATCTCCCTTGTCTTGTTCCTTGTGACTTGTTCTGATACTTGGCTTTTTCTGTAATATTTTTGCTAATATTGACTATCTTTCTTGCTTTCCATTTGGTTTTTTTTTGAACATTATTTATGTTGACTAAATATTTTCTGTTTTCATGTGAAAGTAGCAAAATCACAAAGGATTTCAGGATTCCATAGATTCTTAAGGATTAGTCAAAATGCTATTCACTCCATTAGTTTGTATTTAATATCCTGGGTAAAATGGTAGTTTTTATGTAAAATGTTAAACTCAAAACTTTTAATGGGCCTCTGTGAACATAGTAGGCATACGTGAGTTTTGCCCTAATATTCCTTAGTATAGGACAGATTTCTCTGGGTGTTTTAATAAGAAATTGAAAGATTGATGTATGTTTTATAATGTGAAAAGGATCAGAATGTGTTTAGCAAGTGAACCCAATGGTACAGGGTAAAAATGAATTATCAAGAGAAGGGGAGATTTAAAAGAACAACCCTGGATAGGATATAGACATTTTTAGAAGGAGACTTGGAATTGTAGAGAAGCTATGTATACACAATATATAAAATAAGGACTCGAGATATTGAAGCTTACCTGTACTTAAATATTAAATTTGTGAGACTGAATGATTCTAACACATACTTTGCTTTCTTATCTTTGATTGTAGGAACTGACAACCAACAGTATTTCTATTGACAGATATTAAACAATTTGAAACAATTGGAGGAGTTTCTATGGCAGAGAAGAATATGAATTATCTACTTTTTAACAATCCCTCTCTTGTGTGCATGTGTCTCTCTGTGTGTGTGTGTCTGTCTCTCTCCCTACCTATCTCTATGTATCTATGACATCTATAGATAAGTTTACAAAGTATATGTTACAGATCCTCTTATATAGGGATCTAAGTGTTGTTGAATTATATGTATCTGTGACTCAGCTCAGGTAAGATTTCTCCTATACCTCCTTACCTCTCATTGAGATTTTTATAACAGACATGTGGGATAGACAATAGATAGGCCCTCTTGGACCACATTCATAGAGCTGCATTTTCTAGATGTCAGCATTCATACAGAGAAGATAGCTGGTTGAGTCTACATTTAACCTGATTTGAAGAAATAAGGAAATTGAGAACACCTATTGTCTAGTTGAAGAGAGGGATTCTATGAGCAAAAGGCATCAAGATCATGAAGGGGAAACCTACAGAGACAACCAAACCAAACTAGTGGGAACTCATGAACTTTAGACCACCAGCTGTGGAGCCTCCATGGGACTGGACTAGGCCCTCTGCATAAGCAAGACAGTTGTGTAGCTTGGTCTGCTTAAGGAGTCCCCTGGCAGTAGGATCAGCATCCATCCCTGGTGCATGAGCTGCTGTTTTGGAGCCATTACCCATGGTGAGACACCTTGCACAGCCTTGATGCAGGGGGAAGGGCTTGGACCTGCCTCTACTGAAGTACCAGGCTCTGCTGACTCCCCATGGGAGGGAGGCCTAACCTTTTTGGAGGAGGGAATGGGGGGTAGGTTGAGGTGGGAAGGCTGGGGGGAGTGGGAGGAGGGAAGAGAGGAGGATCTGTGATTGGTATGTAAAACGAATAAAACATTTCTTAAAAAATTATTAAAAAAGAATTGAAAATGTAAAATTCTGGAATGATGACTGCATATTTAGTATACTAAGAAACATAAAACATTTAATATTGTCCTGTTGAATATTGTAGCAGAGACTCAATGAAATAAAACTTCATACTACATAGCTACCCAAATGATCATAATTTAATATTTGATTCTGAAATAGTTTTACTACTCACAAAATAAAAAACTCAATTATTTATATATATAACCAAATCTATACATAAATCAATTTTAAATGTGGATTTGTGGAATAACAGTATCAAATTATTGAATGCATATCCATTTTATAACCTCCAAGATGACAAAATGTTAAGAACAAATATAAGACAATGAATCAGATGGAAAAATGTTGCTTTTAAACACAATAATGCACATTCTGAGAAACAATATTGTCCACCATAGGCAAAATAGGAAAGGTACACACATGTGTGATACATATTAAACACAGCTGAATATTTAATATACAGACTTTGAATGCATATGTAGATGCATGTAAAGAAACAAGAGTATTTATTTAAGCATCATCAGATTATGGTGTTATATTTAAAACAATCATCAGGAAGGAATTAGATTACCATAGCTTTATAAAATGTAGTATGTGAATATTTAAAAATGAGTTTCAGTCTGTACTGCACTCATTATTTTACCAGTAAAATGTTCTAGAGACTTGGGTTTGATAGTACATCTCAAGCACATTTTGTTCTAAGACTACATCTGGAGAGTTGCAAAAGGAAGCTCCTGCTAGAATGAAATTCTGCTTCCTAATTATCAAAACCATTAGTTGTTAATCTGTCTGTCTGTCTCTTCTCAGTGCTCCTGTGTTGATAATTGAAACCCCCATGAGCCTTGCTGTTGCTGTGAGGATTATACCCAATGTCAATAAACCTTTCTGTTCTCTGTTGATGTGCAGTGGCCTAATTTTTGTTTGAAGTTTACTATCAGCTCTCAGAGTAGCTATGCCTACTTTCTTTGGTTTCTATCCACTTGATAGGTTGATTTTCACCCTTTTAACTCTTTGTCCGTGAGCTCCTTTAGCAGTGTTTCTTGGAGATCTCAGATCATTGGGTGCACTTTTGTTAATGCAATAGCCAAACTAGCTTCCTTTATTGGTGTGTTTGCCTTACTTAAATGTAAAGTTATTATTGAGGATCTTTATTAATAACTGCACTTTTGTTGCCTGATTTTCTGGTGTATTGCATTATTATTGGCTTCATCATTCTCCCCAGTTAGTGTAGGGCCTTTGCTGATTTCTTTTGTGGGACATGATGGATTAATTCCAACTCTTAGTTCAGATACTGCTCCTAAGGTATTCTTTCCTGTGTCCCATAATTGGGACTCCTTCTCTTTCCTCTATGTACAGTATTTATTAAGTATCTCCACTACATTGGCTTAGTGATACTGAACTGATGCTCTGTATTTATTTTGAAATATCCTATTGACAATAAACTTTTAAAATCCATTTTTTCGATAAAGCACTCTTAGTTAGAAGTTAGCTTCACATCATGAAGTTTTTCATTCCATTTTCCCTATTTTCTAAGTTCAATTAAGGGACATTGGATGTTAATATGCTATTTTATCTTAAGTTTTTCCCCCTTAGATCTTTCTTAAAATCTTTTTTTTTTTTTTTGAGCTGAGGATCGAACCCAGGGTTTTGCGCTTGCTAGGCGAGCACTCTACCACTGAGCTAAATCCCCAACCCTTTAAAATCTATTTTTAATTGAAGTAGAATTATATCACTCTCTCTCTTTCTTTTCCTCTTTCTGGCCCCTTCGTGCTATGCTACTCTACCTAGAACCACCCCACCCCTCACCCATTCCTCCAGCACTCATATATATATATATATATATATATATATATATATATATATATATATATATATATATACACACACACACACACACACATTCCTTCTCTTTCCTCTGTGTACAGTGTTTATTTAAGTATCTCCACTATGTTGATTTAGTGATAATGAACTTAGTGATAATATATATTTATATTATCACACTCATTGTGGCAATGCATGCCCACATTCATATTCTGTCCCCTCCTCTCATAAATCAATAACAAAGATAATGAAAAAGGACCCCCGAGGAGGAGCATCCTCACCTCTTCCCCACGTGAGGACACTGGGAAGAGCCAGTCAAATGCGTGCTACTGTCTTGATCATGGACTTCCCTGTTTCCAAAAGTGTGAGAAGTAAATGTGTGTTGTTTAGAAGCTACTCCAAAGGCCGTGCTTTGTTACAGCCCAAGGGAACAAGGACACACTGCTTAGGAAGGCGTGGGCTGCCCGTGAGAGACCCCAGTAGCTTGTGTAAACCCAAGGCCTCCGGTATGAAGGGGATCAGAGAGGACTGTGTGCACAGGGCCAGTGGCAGAAAGTGTGGCCCTTATCTAGGTGGTCCCATCACGGTAACCCTGCAGGGAGGGAGACCAGACTGGAACAAGAATGGGGTATTTCAGTGTAAATTCTGACAGACTCGAGTTAGCTGGGTTCCTTCCTCCAACTTTCCCTCGTTCCCAAGTGAGGACAGGGCCGACAGAGTTCCGGTGTTACCCACCTGCTCACCCCATGACGTGAGATCATGTGATTGCTTCTCCGTGACAAGACAGAATGGAAGAGGTTGTTTCTCTAAAGAAAAAGGCGGAAGAAAGGGATTGTAATGGAAGTAACTCCCCAGGCTTGGGAAGGAGCAGAGAAGAGTCAGCTGCAGGGTTAGGTGCAGGGGACCTCAAAGTCAACTCAAGTCACCCAAGACCAAGTTCCTAGCACAAAGGAGATTTATTTGCCTCAAAAGGACAGAAGGCAGGAGAAAGACAGGAGAGGAAGAGGGAGGAGGGCAACAGGTTAGAGGGGAGAAAAGGGACAAAGGAGGGTGGGAAGGGGTATTTTCTCTGGAGTTGGAGAGGGCAGGACAAAGAACTTGAAACTAATGTAGCACATGGGGATGGAGAGACGCTCAGTGGTTAGGAACACTTGCTGCCCTTGCAGAGGACCCAAGTTCAGTGTCCAGCACTGGTTTCTGGCTGCTCACAACCATCTTTAACTCCAGCTCTAGGAGTCTGATGCCCTCTTCTGACCAGTGTGGGCACAGCATGCACTTGGTGCCCAGACACAGATGCCGGCACTCACAAACACACATAAAAATAAACAAATCTTAAAAGCCAACAACACAGGTTGACAATTCTGCACTTCCCAATTATTGTGCTATTATCTGTGCTCTTGAGATAATTTACCCCTATTGTGTCTGCAGGGTGGAAATATTGCATAATTGCATCTCTTCCTAATGATGCACAGTGAGAATATTTACACCGTGGAAGCTGGCGCATGGACCAAGGCAGGGCTATCTTCCTCTTCCCTGAAGAGAAGGTTGTTAGACATTTACTAGCATATGCCCTGCTAACTGGGGAGTAGAGCACAGCCTTGTCTGTAGCTGAGCTACAGGGACAGCTGCTTGGGGGTAATCAAGGTCAAGCTGCAGATACAGATGAAGCTAGCTGCTTCCCCTGCTTGATTTGTCTCCTCAGTAGAGGAAAAGGCGTGAAAGAAGCAGCTGGTCTTGCTCCAGGCAAGGCAGGCTGACCCTGGCCTGCCTAGCTACAGACACAAGGAGCAGAAGGACGGCATGAGGTTCCTGACTTCTGCTGAGGTAGACCTTGTAAGACAGGTAGAGGAATGTCCCTTCTGGATCTCTCAGATTTGCCTCTGCCCGGAAACCAGCAAGGATGCAGGCAGCTCACTTCTCCTCTTGCTGCTGGATTTGCTGTCCCTTTGCAGCCAGCTTCCCCATAACTTAGCTGCTAGAGAGCTGTAGGAGTGACATGGGGTCCCAGTGCATTGATTGAGTACTCAGCTCTTTAAAGAGGGTGGAGGGTGGCAGGCAGCTATATCCTCACAGTTTATCAATCCTCAAATTATGAATCCCACAAGCCCTTCTTCATTCCAGGGCACTAAGCAAGGAAAGAGAAGAGAAGCCATGATTAGCTGTCCCTCTCTCAGCAGCTGGATGCCATTCCCTTCTGGAAGTTTCTCCCAATGCCTCTCCCCAGTCTAGCTTAGGTGACCCTGCTTTGTTCCCTTAGTGCCCTGAGCATCCTCTCCTGGCACTTATGGCCTGCAGTAGGCTTGTCTGCCTATCCTTCTTTAGGCTCTGTCGTGATCTTAGGGTCCAGCGCTGTGTTGACATCATTGCACCCTGAGCCCGAGGTTCTCTTCACACTACACACCCCTCAAATGTGTTTTGAGCACACTGACAGCTACTGACCTGAGAGGGAAAAGCTGCCACTCCTGGTCTTATAGTCTGATTTTTGGTCCAGCCTATTAAAACATTAACTTGTACAAAACCACAAGGAAAAGTTGGTTTATCAGGGGTGGCCACACATGGCTAAAGATAGCTACGCATGTGGTCCAAGTACAAAATCATAGGCATATTTAAAACACTATAAGATTTTTGTTCTTGTTGTTCTTATTGTTGCATTTTTTGGTAACTCAATTGCATGGTTCTTGAGTATAAATGGGAAAGACAACATTGTGTTGCCATGTCAAAAGGTTGGACACCACTGGATGTAGGAATTATCCAGAATTATCTGGGCCAAGTGGTTGTTTATTATATTACAAGTACACCATAGTACCTTGAGTTCTTAACAGAGACTTAAGGATGAGCCTTAGGCATCCCCTCTCTAAGAGGTGGTTTGTAACACAGTGATGGAGATTGCAGGCTCTGGGCTCGACTAAGTCAGAATCCCAGCACCCACCAGTTGTGTAAGACGTGGGAAACAACTTTACTTCACCGGGTTCCTCACCTGAAGGGGGACCGCACAAGGTGAGTCAATATGTAGGAAGAGTTCCGACTATCACCTAGCTCAGAGGAGGAGCTCTTCTGGGTCACTCGACTATTCACGTGTTTTTCTTTCTGTCCTTTTCTCCCATGGAAAACACGCACAAAAACAGGCTGTTGCCGGTTAACTGGGGTAGTGTCTGTGAACTGTTCGTCTCTGCTGCCTAAGGTCACCACTGTACCTCAGTTTCCTGGACAGTTTGCAGCAAGGTCTCTGGGTTTTTCATGTCACATGTTTCTCATGGTAGCCACTAGATGGCAGCATAGATTCAGAAGTGAGACACATTCCCCCCCCCCCCCACATACCCACCCACCCACTCACCCACCCACCCACAAGTCCTCTCTCAGGCACAGTGCTGACATTTACCTGCCTATTCGTTATCATCCGGAAGAAGATCTAGAAGAAACCTTTGGGGGACACAGAGCCAAGGCAGCAGTTGAAAGCAAAAACAAACACTGGTGTAGCCCCTGGCTTCTCTTAGAGGCTGCAGATGGCTGCCTGCTGCCCGAGTGTTCTGCTTGCCTCTGGAAATGTGCTCTTTTTAGATTTGGTTTCAAGGTGAATGTCCAGTTCACAAAGAACAAAACTAAACCAAACTCATTGACTGGTCTGCTGTATGGGTCTGCTCGGGCTGCCGCAGAATATTACAGAGCCAGTCCACCTGGCGGTGCATGTCTAGAATCCCAGCTGCTTGAGAAGCAGGAAGATCACATACTCCAGGTCAGTCTGGGCTACAGAGTTAGTTCAAGGCCAGCCTGGATATGTAATAAGAGCCTACTGCAAAAAAAGAAAAGGAAGCCAGGCATGTTGTCACCCAGCTGTAACCGAGCACGCTGAAGAGGCAGAGACATGGGGTTTGCTGCAATTTTAGGGTCAGTCAGGTATATGTAGAGAGTTCCAGGCCAGTCAGGTCTACATAGTGAGACTCTGTCCCTCCAAACCCCAAACAAATGAAAGAGCCATCTCATTCATATTTACCACCGCTACCTTCTAGTAAGATATGTTCAAACCCTAGGTTACACACACACACACACACACACACACACACACACACACACACACACACACGGAGAAACACAGATCTGTGATGGAGCCAAGCCACCCTAAAGCTTTGGATCTTAAATCCTTAGTTAATGTATTGGTGACTGGTTTCAAACTATTACATTCTCCTTGTTCCCCTCAGCCCATATCAATCAACGAAGATGAAGAATGTTTTCATGAAAAAGCAATACCACCAAGTCTGGACTCCAAAGTGAGGATAGGCAGGAATTTTCTCAGTTCTATGAGAAGTGAACTCTACTGTAAACTGCACTGAGTATTATGATTTGGAGATGAAGTATCCTCTCAAAACGCTTATGCACTGAAGTCTTGAGTCCCCAGTATGAACAGTATTTAAAGGTTCGTTTGAGTCCTGAGATTTCTGCCTGTATCAGCAGTTTGGCCACTGATGGACTTGGAATTTGAATAGACTATTTGAGAAGAGGGTAGACCTGTGGAGGATGGGGACTGGTTGGAGGAGATAGGGACTGGGGGTGTGTCTTTGAGGGATATCTTGCCCTGACCCTTTTCTGCCCATTTCCCTCTGTTTGTCTACAGGAGCCAAGCTGTTCACCCTTTCCTGAGGCTCAGAGCAAGAGACCTAGCTGACCATGGCCTAAAGTCCCCGGAACCATGAGCCAAAGAGAAATCTTTCTTTGTGCAAGCCGTGGCTGTCAGAGATTCGCCAAGGAAACCAAACGAAACCTAACACGTTGCTCTTGAGCAGGTGATGTGGGAAGGCCCACAGAGTGCTCTCAGACAGTATCTTGTTTCCCGTGGCTTGCCACATGACTCTGGGACGGTGACCCATGCTGTTTGAACAAAGCTTGATGCTGTGCCAGACCTGTTGACACACCGAAGCCCCCTGGGGAGTCGAGTGCACAGGAGAATGACTCCCAGGGCTGGTGGGATGCATCTCAACAAGCGGAAGAATGTAGGGGTGCAGGGGAGACCTGCGTCCAATCCCTCGCTTCCTGCTCTGATGAGTGCCAAGGGCTTCTCCTTCCACAGTTTCTCCACCTCTCCCCAGGGTCCCTGGGCTCGTACTCCGCTCTGGTGCTTATGAGTCTTCTAGGCTCTTGGACAAAAGAGATTTTCACAGAGGAAGGGTCAGGGAAGTGTAGTAGAGTCTCTGCTAGGTGACCTATGGGTGACATGCCAGCTCGGGCAAGATAAGGAGGTCCCCACTGTTGGAAATATTCTTGCAAGAGTTGTGGGAATCACAGTAAGCACCATGCTTACAGTGTGCCACAGTCAGCCCTCTACAGTGTCTTCTGTAGAAAGCTCCTCCGTGAAGACAAGACTCAGAGACAGGACACACGGTGCCCAAAGTCACACAGCTAGAATGTAGTAAAGGCAAAATTCAAACCTGGATCTGGCAGGTCCCAGATCCTGACGTGGGTGCTCTGGTTCAAGTCTGGAATGTTCCCCATAGGCAGTGTGTTAATGGTTTTAGGTCATTGGGGACATTTCAGAGAAGGGCACAGAGAAGGGCACTAGGGGGATCCTGTCTCTCTTGTTTAATACACGTCTAGCCATGAGGTGAATAGCTTGGTTCCATCATGGGATCCCTGCCTCACCAGGGGCCCCAGCAATACGATCAATTGATTATAACCTGGAACCTCTGAAGCCAAGATGGAAAACAACCTTTTCTCTTTTTAAATTGATTGTATCAGGTATTTTGTTACAGTAATGGAAAACCGAGTAACACAGCAGGGATCTACTGCAAGTGTGATCATGTTGGCCATGAATAGATTCAAAGCTTTTAGGACCCAAACTGAAAAGATTTTGATTACTTCTCATGTGTAATTTTAAATCAAAACAATGCTAAACTCTAAAACAAGTAAAAAGGATTTCAATAAAGCTGTAACCGTCCCTTTCCACCCCAAAGTACTGACATTGATTTCCACCCAAATACTGAATTATATTAAAAATCTCTCCATCTTTCTCAACCTCTTCACTCCTCTTGACTTCCTCTCATTTTTATCTATTATTTATTTATACTTGTGTGTGTGTGTGTGTGTGTGTGTGCGCATGCTACATATATGCATGTACCTGGAGGCTAGAAGAGGGCTTTGGATCCCCTGGAGCCAGAGTTACAGGCAGCTGTGGGCCGCCTTACATGGTTCTGGGAACTGCACCTGGGTCCTCCGCAGGGGCAGCAAGTGCTCTTGATTGATGTGCCATCTGCCTAGCCCCACTCCCTCTCATTTGAGGTGCCAGACTTTCTGAAGCCTTCATTATGCTTAACCTCTGATCAGGAAGCAATTTCAAATACGTAAGTCGAGCCTTACCCTGTGGTGACTTTGAAATATAAAGCTAAATAGTATTCCACCCAGTCGCCTTCCAACTCAGAGCCTGGAATTCTATCTTTTCTTCCTCTTTTAAGGTTTATTTTTAATTTTATGAGTGTTTGCCTGAGCACCACGAGCATGCCTGGCATCCACAGAGGTCAGAAGAGGGCATTGGACTGCTGGACCTGGACTTACAGACAGTTGTAAGCTGCCATGTGGGTACTGGGAATCGAACCCAGGTTCTCAGTGCTTTTAGCCACTGAGCCATTTCTCCAGCCCTGGATTTTATCATTTTTTAAAACAGCAAGCTACATCAGTTCATCCAATGGCCATGCCTGATACTCTGAGGATATTGTAAATGCTTGTTAAAATATTTTCCTGTGGAGACTGGAGAGATGTGAGAGAAGAAAATCCATAAGCATAAATCTCTGCTGACATTTCAGAAGGAAAATTACCACGGAGTGGATGTGCCTTATTTCATATGTAAATTTGCCAAGGGGAAAAAAAACAAACACAATTTCCAAAAAGCTAAACACACTAATGCAATAAAGAATGGTATTACCGCGAAGATGGAGTGGCTTACTTGTTTAGATTGCAACACAGTATAATTCAGAGGCCGAATAAAAACCCAAACCTATACGTCATAGTTACTCTTATATTTCTGTGAAGAGACATCATGACCAAGGCTACTTATAAAAGGAAGCATTTAAATGGGGGCTTGCTTACAGATACAGAGGGTTAGTCCATGACCGTCATGAAGGGAGCGTGGCAGGCAGAAATGACATTGGAGCAGCAAGTAAGAGCTTACATCTTTTTTGAAAATTGTAGGCTGAAAAGAGAGATACTGGGCCTGGTGTTGGCTTTTCAAACCACAAAGCCCATATCCAGTGACACACCTCTTCCAACAAGGACACACCTCCTAATCCTTCCCAAATAGTTCCACTAACTGAAGACCAAGCCTTCAAATATATGAACCTATGGGGGCCATTCTCATTCCAACCATTACACCATACAACAGCCAATGAATTTTGATTGTCATATCATTAATATCAAAATGGCAGCTGTGTGTTGTGGCTTTGTTGATGAATTCTATCATGCCTGAGTTCTTCACGTAGATTGTATAAGACAGACCTCAGGCTGGAGAGATGGCTCAGCCATTAAAGGCTAGGCTCACAACCAAAAATATAAGACAGTCCTCAAGATGCTTATTCCTTCCCTGATTTCACCAGGTGGTGACATCTCTGAAATTTGGGTTTGTATATTCTTGGTAGTTGGCAATCTGTTCTCTCTCCCTGGGCATGTTCCTGGCATCTTCCCAGTCGGCTAAAGACAGTTTGGAGGGGAAATTTTGCATGGCACCATAGACAGCTGTGGTGAAGTCCTGTCCAACCTACACGTCTGCAGAACGAGGTAAACTTTGCTTTTCATTTGCCTGGCTCTCATGAGGCAGAAAAATGGCAAGCCCTTTTTATGTTGAGCTTTGTGTCTTCAGGGCAAATCTTCTTGACTATGAACTCTGAGAAGTAGAAGCTGCAACCTCCCTACCATGGAACCCCTGTCACCTAGGCATCAGTGTCTGACATGGCACTCAGGAAATGTTCACTCAACTGAGGGAGAACTAGAGGTTGGCCACATGGAAGGTGCCTTCAGAGAGTTTTAGTTAAATAAAGGATTAATGATCCGTGAGAGGAAAGCCGTAGCCATACATGGATGACCCTGGCGGAAAGACAGCCCTGTAGCCCTCCTCCTGGGCTAATGACTACTCACCTGTTGTTGGTTTCAACTGTTAGGCATTGATGCTGCTTTTACCAAAACCCATTCTAAAACAGTCACCAGGAAGATGAGTTTGGAACCTACCAGTGTGAGAGACAAAACCTTAAAGAGAAAGAAACGTGCAGTTCCCAAGTCCTCTAGACATTAATATACATGGCGACATGGATGATCTGGTGGAGTTAAGACTGAAGACAAGTCTTAAGACTATCCGAGTCCTTTCTCTGGAAGCTACAAACCTGACCTACACAGTAGACTTCTATACGTACTTACAACCAGCCTCTGACTTCATCTCCCTGAATCCCCACAGATCAGGACGGAGAATAAGAAATCCAGCTCAGCATCCAGCTGCTGGAAGACCCCAGGGTTTCAGATCCAGCCGTTTCCAAATGTCAGCAAAGCATCTCGGCATTACCATCACAGGCATCCCACAGCCTCAAAGGACATGGCTTCTACAGACCTTAGTGTCCTTTGAAGACCTCTGTCCCAGGGCTGAAGGCTAGATTATGGAGTGAGGAAGGGGCATGAGCAACCTCTTTCTATATGTTCAGCAAAGGCCCTGCAGAATCCAGAGGCTTGGATGAGGCTGGAGATAAAACTGTCATGTTAGCCAAACTTTACTTTGGTTCCAGTGAGTCACATGGTCTCTGTTCAAGTTTGGCTTTGTGCTCGTGTAAACACTAGCTTTAAGATGTTGACCAAACCAATTGCCCAGTAGTGCAGACCAGTGTTGACCATAATCTGTCCTCCATGTAGTCATGGAGAGATGCAGAGCCTTGCTTCCTACTGTCTTGGTCTGTGTGGGCTGCTGCAACCCCAAACCATAAGGTTAGTGGCTTATAGACGGCAGGAATTTATTCCTTACAGCTGATCTGAGAAGTCCAAGACCATTAGCAGGAATTTATTTCTCACAGCTGATCTGAGAAGTCCAAGACCGAAGCACCTGCAGTTTTTGTTTCTGCCAAAAAAGGCCTGCTTCCCACCCGATGGTGAAAGAGCCAAGGCTTCTCTGGGGTTCTCTTCATCTAGGAGGCATCTGGACATAATTATCTCCAACAGCTCAACTTCCAAATCCCCTCACATCAGCGCTCAGGTGCTAAGGTGAACTTGGGCCTGGGGACACGCACACATTTGGTCTCTAACATCTACTAACCATCTGTGAATATTCTGCAGATTGTTGCCCCCTGCTAGTGTTTTTACACTCAGGCCTGGGCTACTTCCTAGATGCATAGGGGCCGACAGAGTTCATGAGCTGGAGGCAGTGTTAGCTCAGAGGAGGATACAGAGTCTATTACAGTTGGAATGTGAGGTGTCCTCTGTAAGCTCATGTGTTTGAGCTCATGGCCCTCAGCTGGTGGCACTGTTTGGGAAGGTTATGGAATCTTAAGGAGGTGGAGCCTGGTGGAGCCTTGAGGTTTTACAGGCTGGCTCTACTTCTTCTAATATGTGCTGCCTCATGCTTCTGTTACCATTTCACCCTGCCATAATGGACCGCACCCCTCTGGAACTGTGAGCCAAAATAAGCCCATCCTCCCCACAGGTTGCTTTGGTTGTGGGTATTTTATCACAGTAATAGAAATGAAATGAATACACTGCATTTTGGAATAAGTTTGCTGTCCTTGCTCTGCCCGGGGACTTTGGGCACACACATGCCTTCTCCAGCTCTGCGACTGTCTATTTCTTGGGCAGAAGTGGGCACCCCTGTTTCCTTTCGCTTGATCTTCTCATTTGTCCCAAAGAGTCAAGAGCCACCAGCATCCAGGGAGAAGGAAAAAGGAAATGGAGGAGTAGGAAAACCCTCTGCCACCCCAGTTTCTGCATGGATTTAGTCTCTGCAGTAGCCGCTGTCCCACGGAATACCTTGTTAGAAGCACTTTGTAGGGTCTCTACACTTATTCCTCCTCAGTGCCATGTGACGGTGGCTTTGGGCTCGATTATGGAAGTATACCCAGTCCTCTTTACAGGGCAGCAGGAGGAGGGGTGAAACATTGCTCCTCGGAGTATTTTGGAAGGACTTGAAGAGCATTTCCGCAAGTTGTGGGTGGGGCAGTGAAAAGCAGCTCTCAGGGATGCTACCCAAAAGTTTGAATGGCAAAAGTTTGTGATGCACCATTAGGTGCACAGATACCCCAGGAACATTCAGGGTTGTCTGTTGTGTTACAAGAGCCAAGCTTCCTTACCTCTACTGTAATCTTGTCTCAAGGCTACTTCTTACTTATTTTCTGGATTCTTTGCTTTGAATTAGTCCATCATGCCTTGTCTGGGTCTTGACCATCCAGTTTGGACATGTGCTGCTAACAGACTGTGTCTTGGCATTTTCTAGTGGGAGAATATGGTTAGCCTTGTTCATAGACTAAGCCACATTCTCAGGTTGGAACCCCTGGGTTGAGTCTCCCAGCTGAGCAAAAGGCAGAGGACAGAGCATGCAGGAGCCCCCTGGTCTCTGGGTAGGGCTCACACAAGGCAGGCTTCATAACTGCTGTGTATTGCACACAGAGGGATAACTGATAATTGTTGGAAGCCCATCTCCCAAGACTACTGCTGTCTGTGGACTCATCAGGAGCCCTTGACCTCTATGGGACTTCTTTATGTTCTGGGAAGCACACCTTAACAGACACTGGCTTCTGCCTGGAGGCCCAATTGCTTCTGAGGCTATGGAAACCACACAAAAGTGAGTATCTATTTCTTGCTCATTATCCCATGCCCAAGCAGGTGTGACTTCTGAGATCTCACTGGGGCTTGCGGTCTGCCCCTGCTCTGTAGTTAACCTCCAGGAGGCACTGTTGTGCAGATCAGTTGTGGAAGAGATGCCATTACACCATCTGGAGGAGATGTAATGAGAAGCAGGCAGGTTTGGGGGTATGAAAGCCTTTGTCATTTTATTTTACAATAAAAAATTCTAACAGCGTATGAACACTCTGTTCCCGGCAGAGGCAAAGGACGTACAAAGTTAATTAGAAAGCAAAGCATTGAAATAACAGCTACATTCAAAGCTCCTGTTCGGTACTTTGCCCAATGCATCCGAAGTGGTTTGAGAGAATCAGAGTCGGGTTTTTTTCCACCCAGAGTCAAAGCACACGTGGAAACACTTACATCCCCTCCAAACCACAGGCGACAAACAACGTTAACAGCAACTCCATGTGGGCCAACTTTTGTGGGCAATTACAAACTGCAGAATTCCTTTATTTTTCCTTGATAAGAAATTGTGTCATTGAACATATGACGACACAAATTAACTCAGTGGGTAGCAGGAGCTGGATCAAACCGAATTGTGAAATGAATGGTTTTAATAGCAAATTCTTCCAATATACTTTCCAAACCATGTTCAGACACATTGTGCACATGCTCCTCACAACCACCAGGGGAGGTAGGAAGTACAGATGTCATTATTCCCATTTGACCCATGAGGAGTCACAGACTAGTTCAAAGTCAGTCACTCAAGTTCTAGAGTATTTACACCTTCTCAAAATCTCAAAATTTCCAGTCCAACAACACTCCTCTGATTTTGTTTGGTACATTTCCTTTTTTTTTTTTTTCTCTCCTTAATTTATGTGAGGGTGGAGATGAGTTTAGACCCAAAGAAGAGACAAAGGAGAGGAAGGTGAGGCCATGGCTAATTTATGTAAAGTACATTGGATGGCCTCCTTCCATCATTTACAAGAGCCTGAGCAAGGCCAGAGGACAAAACAGTGAGTCTCTAGATGTATCAGGATGCTCTAGATTTCTAATAGGATGGCTCTGACTCAAGCATGGGTTTGACCTCTGAGGCTAAATTCCACCTTCTCGAAACTTCCCTTCTCTTGAAACCCACAGAATCCAAGCAACTCAACATCTTCTACAAGAATTTGTCTCTGGTGCAATAGTCTCCTAAACACCCCTTTTCAGAAACACCCACATTCCAGAATTTACTGCCATCTAGGATTCACGTCAGCCCAGTCAGGAGACCTTTCAGTTCTCAGGACATTAACTTCCTGTAGCCAGAAGGTCAGAGTCATGGTAGCACCCTTTCACTGGAAACCAATTTTGTTTCAAAGAGACTCTATGGCGAGGCTCATCAGTTTTCTCATCCATGCAAATGTGTGGCTGGGAGCCACAATAATAGCACCTGGGCTAAGACCATGCAATTCAATTTACAAGTATTGTCTGCTGAGCTGAGCAAGACACTAAGTTAACTGGGCCTTGGTCAGAGATCTCTTCTGGGGCCCAGCCATGGTATTCAGGAACTAGTGTGGGTGGGGTGGGAGGTATCTGGGGGTAGTCTAGCCCATCTACAGGGGATTCAAGTGTGTGCACTCTCACCTGATGTACAAGTGGGAGATGCCTGGCCCAGGGTGAGGGTCAGTATCTGGAGGGCTGGCTGCCAGGTGGGATCTTAGGGGTATGGTCAGTTCCAGTCTGTGGCAGGTTCCTTCAGGGAGTCCTGCTTGCTGATATGTTCCTTCCTCTGAGTACCACGCCTCAACAGGAGCTCCTGCCAAACGGGTCCATCCAGGACCACACTTGTAGAACATAACCCTGTCTCTTGCTTACAGCTGACTGGATGGGCACCTGAACTGAGGGCAGCTTAGCCACAGGCAGATATGAACTGAACCAGATTCTCAAGCGTTTGCCTAAGGGGGGCTCAAAGGTGCTAGTCCGAGAGTAGTCTGCATTGGGAAGGAAAAGTGTAGTGTGAGTCCTGAGGTGTGTATTTGGTTCCATATGCACTAGTGAGTAGGCTGTTTGAGCAAGCAAGAGGATGACTCAGGTGTGTCGAGAGAAGCAGAGGAAAGCAGGTGACGGGAGAGAAGGCCGGAGAAAGAGCGTCAGGAAGAGGCGCTGGGTAATGGCTCACCTGCCTTTAGCCACAACTGCCCCTTGCTTCTGTAATTTACCCCCCACCCCCACCCCATGTCTTCCGTCAGTCCCTGCGCTGAAGTAAGGCTGAGCAGGTGAGCAGGTTCCTAGTCCTTGAGAAGTTCCAAGACTGGAACACCTTTGAGGATGACCTAGATGGCATAACTTCTAACACTTGGACCTGGTCAGTGCCAAGCTAAATTATACTTACACCTTTAGAGTCTTGGACTGTAATTTGAAAGGGAAGTCCAAATTCTAAATTCAGGTCTAAGTTCAAATCTTTTTCTCAAACTTGAGAACTTCTATTACATTCATTATATACTTAACTTTGAGCATTTGTGTGTTATGTGGAAAAAATGAGGCTCACTTATATGAAATCAATATTTTTTTGATCCATTTCAATTTTTGCCTTGCGGGGAAGTATACCTTTTACTTAGATGTAAGAATTTCACATATCTTCCATTCTACCTATGCTCACAGGTTTTCTTTTTAATCATAGATCTTATAATTTCCTTTCTTGAATAAAAATTATTTAGAAATTACATGTTTTGGTGTTTGTCTTTTTTTTTCCCCTGGGCTCTTAAAATAACAAGTACACAGCAATGCTTCTCCTGGGGCAGTGAGTTGCCTTGAACCCTTCAAGAGGCAACTTCCCAGCCTATAGTTCACAGTTGCCATCTTGTTCCTGCATAAGCCTCAGGTCACAGGCACCAGGCCACACAATGGACCTTTATGTTCTTGCCCTCCTAGGTCACCTGATGAAGGGACTGAGTGTCAGTATATCCTTTCCTGTCTTTTTGACCCATGGTGCTGAATGAGTAAGTTCCCTCCACCGGCTTCCAACCAAAGACATTGTTTCTTCAGTGGCATTCTCTGGGAAAAAAATGGATCACCCCCACCCCTTTGGGCAAGAGTATTGTGGAATCCCTCACATGACTCTTGCCTATTTTTTAAAATTTCTGGGCACAGTTAAAGAAATGTGTCTCCAAAAAGTGTGCAGGCAGCATGGTGAAATGGAGAGCAGGCTGGGGCATGGATCAGCAGGCTTGGGCTCAACCCTTCATTTGTCTGGACGTTGGCTTTCTCCTTCCAAGTCACTGAAATCCTCTATGGCTTCTGAGCCTGTCTGGAAGATCATGACAATTTGACCTCACTGCTGCCTTCCCCGGGCTCTCATGGAACCCCATGTTAACCTCTGTGTGGTGATTAACCGTCTAAATTGCTCATAGTCTCCTGTCCTGGGACCTATCACCTCTATACAGTTAGAAGACTCTTTAGAGAAGGGACCACATCTTAGTCCCAGTAGGCTTTAATGATGGTGGAAAAATATGACCACATTTTTTTTTTAATTTAAAGTTTTCTTTTGCATAGACTTCTTGAACTCACAGTATCTAGTTTAATAGTATCTGATTTATCATGCTATATTTTTGTTTGTTTTTTGTTTTTTTCAAGACAAGGTTTCTCTGTGTAGCTTTGTGCCTTTCCTGGAACTCGCTTTGGAGACCAGGCTGGTCTTGAACTCACAGAGATCCGCCTGGCTCTGCCTCCCGAGTGCTTGGATTAAAGGCGTGTGCCACCACCGCCCAGCAATATTTTAATTGTCTCAGTGAACTAAATATTTCATGGGGTTCTGTGAAGCCCCCAGAGAGCTGTAGCTCCATTGTCCTGACTATCTGGAGCCACACCACTAACTCTAGATTCATGATCTGGAAGTTACTGGAACCCAAAGCTTAGAAGCATTCATACTCTGTAGTCTAGAAACTTCTCTCATATTCCAAACATTTACCAAGTCCGCACAGCACTGTGTTGATCCCACTGCACTGATGACATAGTGATATTATTGATAAAGTGGGATGATGCAGCTGGCTTTATCAGACCCACATCATTGGCATGAAAAGGCTGAGTTTCTTTGGCTCTTTGTCCACTCAAGTGCATCAATTGCCTGTTTGGATAGACTTAGGTGTCGTGTTAACCTGTCAGTAAAGTCTTGTACTGTCCACAGTGTTCTGCAAGCTGATTTCAGTTTTGAACTACAACTGGCCATTGGTAGAAATATACCATATATACACATGGAAATTACAAAAATACATTTTTATTTATAGCTGATTTCTTATTAAGTAACAAAAAACTAACACTATGAAAGATCAACCAGCAATACTAAAAGGACACTAGCTAAACCCCACAAGAGACTTGTCTGGAGATTCCATGACGTATCTCTGAACATTCCAGAAAGGACAATTTGCCATAGGGAAATAAAAACAGCTTCTTGGGAAAGTCTGTGCTTTGACAGTTTGAATCTCCCATTCTAATCAGTTCCAATCCTACTCTTCTCTCAACCTCTAAGTTTCAGTAAAGACCAAAGAAACTCATGAAGACAATGGATAGATGGGGTCAGAGGGGCATGGGTACAGCTGAAAGCTAGATGGGTCATGGGTGAAGGCAGGATAGGACCATATTCTCCAACAGACGCCAGATGAGCCCCCTGACATCATACATGGCTCCCAAAATTGGGGAAGAAACTCAGGTTTCCCTCTTCCCATGGTACCCCAAATCAGTTGTATTTGCACATAGGGGTCATCAGTGGCTGGTACCCAAGAGCTACAAGGCAATGTTTCTGCCCAAGACTCTGGAGGCTGATGCTTCATGCCAGGGGTAGTAGCATGAAGCAGCGCCATCCCAAGGTAGCATCCTGCCATCTCATCCAATGTCCCCCTGTGTCCATCCACCATGGAGAACTGGTGAACTCCACAGACTTTTAAAAAGATGCTTTGCATTTCATCTCAACTCAGATTTTCTACATTCCAAAGCTTCTAGAAACAGAGGCTGCAGTGTGGGGTGACTGTGGATCCATCTTTCCCATCTCAAACGTAACCGGTAATGGTTTCCTTTGTAGCACTCAACAGCACATGCTGGGCTCCACTATGGAGGAGACAGTTGCTGTATCTATTATTTCCCCCAGATGGCTGGGTTCTCAGGCCATCTTCAGTACAAAGAAAAACCTCCACAAACAACTGCTTCTCTTTTACAGGCTCCCAACCTCCTAGTACTGATTCTCATTCATTTGGATCTGGTTTGCAGGAGACCTTATTTCCAAAATGACAACACCTTTTAAACAGCCTGTCAGCACAAGTCCACCATTCTGGCTCATCGTCTCTCTTTCTTGGCCTTTAATTAACAGGTGTGTGTGTGTGTGTGTGTGTGTGTGTGTGTGTGTGTGTGTGTGTGACGGGGGAGGGAGAGTCAGGACTATTTATAGGCACAGCCATTGGAACTGATTTCCATCCAATTCATTTGACTTTGAACATGAGCCTTTAAAAGCAAAGAGACTCGAGTTTCTTGGCTGGAGAGTCAGCATCTCTCTTACAGACTAGAGGTGATTTTTAAAGCGATCACGGTCATGGCTCAATGAGAGAGTACAGTCTGGTGGTTAATCACACTCCTGTGTTGCCTTTAACACAGAAAGAGAACATGCAGAGGTCATTGAAGACAGGGAGGCATTCTCTCCCTTCTGGCGATTTACTAAAATGGGACATTGGACAGGAACCTGCAGGCTAACTAGAGCCTCTCACGACTAGGGCTCCCTAGGGATATTCCACCCACAGTTCAAACATTCAGTCCAACAGAACATCAAACACAGGGTCCCAGCTAGGGACTTGTTGACCCACAATCGGCTGCAGGAGTCAGAATCCAGTTGTTCGCAAGTTTTCTGTTTCCCAGCAGCCCCACCATTGGGCATTTTTAGAATCTGAGGATGAGAAAGACCCATGCATTGTCTGGAGCCCCCACACATTAGGGCCTAGGAGCCCAAAGCCTGTTTGTTGTCTCACAGTCTTCAAGTGCAGATTCCCTCAGGGTTGAGGCATTAGACCTGGAACTCAAACATGTCTGTCTGCTTCTTGGCCAGCTTGGCCACTTCCTCCCGGATAGCCTTCACGAGGGCTGCGGTAGAAATGTTGGTCAATGGAGTGTCTGGGGGCTCATTTTCCGCCAGGCTCTGCTGCGAGGCAGCTGTGGAGGGCACGGGGCCCTGCTCTAGGCTTGGGTGAAGGTTGGTGGGCTGGCTATACTGGCGAGGGAGCCTGGAGGGTGAGCTCTGTTGATAACGTGACCTCGGATAGGCCTCGATGTACCCGGGAAGAGGGACCTGCACAGGAGGTGGAGAGAGAAGAAACTCATGTTAGGAGGGAGCTCGAGGTACAAGATACACTCAATACTCCTCAGGAGGCCACTGAGGTCGAGGAAAGAGGTTTAGCGGAGAACTGAAATCATGCACTACCACAGCAATAGCCCTTCCAATCTGGAGTTAGTTTCTTTAGCAAACAGCTATCTTGAACTCACTAAGTATGAGGGTTGGACGAATTAAATGGGTGTTTTTCAGCTTTGCTGAGAACATTAAGAGTACACCGGAGCTCACAGTTAAAGGACCCTGCCTTTCTTTTTAACTTCAGTACAACTGAGTAAACAGAACTATTGCAGGGGAGCTCAGGGGCTTTTTACTACCACTACTAGCTAATATCCATTGAGCCCCAATGATTTTCCCATAGTATCTCGCTTAATTCTGCAAGCAACAACCTCCTCGTAGGTGTCATCCTTGTTTCATAGCTGAGCACACTGAAGCAAAGGGTACCACCATCTAAGGAAACAGCCACCAAGCCCCTGAGCCCCCAAGCCTTGGTGTACACAGGTGCATCTGGCTCCAAGCGCTGGGAATTAATTTGTGCACTACAGTGTTTTTTATATAGGTACACTATCACATTCTTGAAAAAAAAATCTCTTTTCATTAAAAGTAGGTGACACACCATTCTCTACTTAAACAACAGAAGTCTCTAGGAATAAAGACAAGCAAAGGTTTAGGATCTATGAATAGCTTGCCCACAGAAACAGTACCATATGTGGGCTGTATTTGGTCCACAGACACCTTTGTATCCCAGGATGCTGGCTGGAATGCTGGGAAAAGGAGTACTGAGGATGTAGGCGCACAGTAGGGCAGGCAGAGAATGGGTATTGAGAGTCCACTTCCAGGTTCAAGAGGTAGGCTAGGCAGGCCCGACAGGTGGAAAGACAGGAGCAAAGGCACAGGGGTAGAGAGGTGTGTGTGTGTGTGTGTGTGTGTGTGTGTGTGGTGTCCTCAGCCTGTCCCATCTGAAAACAACTGAATGCTAGTCCATGGACCACAGGCTTCTTTAGTGCATCTACCTATTGTCTCGGACTCACTCGTGAGACACAAAGGTGGAGTCTCTAGTGCTCCTGGAACTCACTGTACATCGTGCTGGTCTTGTGATTGTGGTGGGTCCTCCCAGCTCTGCCTCCTGACTTCTGGGACATGTCCTACCACACCCGGCCTCCTCCCCATCAACAGATACATTCATCTGGGGCCACTGGGGAGGATGGAGCAGGATGGCTGTCTCAACCTCTTCAGGTTGCTATAACAAGATATCACTGACCAGGGAGCTGATAAGGAATGGGAGTTTGTTTTTATACTCATGAAGGCTGGGGACTCCAGTGTCTGGTGAGAAGCTGCTTCCTAGTTCTCGACAGCTGCCTTTTCCTGTCACCCAGATGATAGAAGCAGCAGGGAAGCTCTGTGGGGGCTTCTTTTATAAGAACATTCATTCTATTCACAAGTGCTTGACCCTCACAAACCAACTACCTCCCCAAGGCCATCCCCTAAAGCCATCACCTTGGCACTGTGGAATTCTGCATGTGAGCCGGGTAGAGCGACACAAACATTCAGACATTTGGGATAGGGGAGTACATGGTAGGATGCTGGACACTCTGATAGTCCCTCTTGAGAAGGTAGGTTTCTGAGATCATGGCCTGGGAACCCTTGATGGGTGTCAGCAGAGAAGTCAGCTTCAGCAAGGTCATTTGAGGGTGGACCTGGCAGAAGTGAGCTCTGAGGCTGCCTCAGTTGCCCAGGTGAGGCTGCAAGGACTCACTCAATGGAAGTAATTGGATTGATGCCTTACTCTTGAGTTTGGGCTTTAAATTTCATCACAAGACCTTGCAAATAAAAGTAAAGTGGCAAAAAGCTGTTAATGTCTCTACACACAGGGGCTGGAAGGTTTCCCCTGGACTTTAGAGGAAACCCAGAGTTGGACTGTCCCACTTAGCCAGCCAGCCACAAGAGCTAAGAATATGCAGGTGCCTGGAGCTGACCAAGAACCAAAGCTGGAACATAGGAAGCCTTTCAGATCTCAGTTCACATTTCCATTCTTCCAGTCTGACACCAGCAACAGTTCCATGCAGTTTCTTTAGAGAGGCAGGCATTCCTCCTGGGGCCATCATCACCTGTCCCAGGCCCTCATTTTTGTGAAGGCGGGGCTCCCTCCACCCTCACCTTCTCACCGCTTTGTCCCATGCTCAGAATTATGCCTAGCACAGAGGAAAGTCTCCCAGAGCTTGGGGTTCTAGGCACAGTTTGGAAATCACTGGAGGATGGCCAGTAAGTTCCAAACGTGTGGGGAGGAAGCTGCTACATTTCAAACTTAGCTAACTGCATGCACTGGAGTGGAGAGAGTCAATAAATACATGACCCTTTCTCTGTGACATCAAATCTTGGTGCTAGTGGTGAGAACCAGCAAGGGAAAGATAACCAGCCAACTGGGGTGGTCCCGGGTAGTACTCAGAAGTGGGGAAGATAAGGTCTCTTTGTAGGTAAGCATTATGCTTTGCTGGCCAGAATCCAGGGCTGCTGTGGGATGGTCTCTATGTTGTGAATATGTTGCTCTGATTGGTTAATAAATAAAGTGCTGATTGGCCAGTAGCCAGGCAGGAAGTATAGGTGGGACAAAGAGAGAGGAGAATTCTGGGAAGTGGAAGGTTGAGTAAGAAGACACTGCTAGCCACTGCCATGAGAAACAAGATGTAAGATACCAGTAAGCCATGTGGCAAAGTATAGATTTATAGAAATGGGTTAATTTAAGATATAAAAACTAGATAGCAAGAAGCCTGAGCCATTAGGCCAAACAGTTTAAATAATATAAGCATCTATGTGTTTATTTGAGTCTGAGTGGCTGCCGGCGTGGGTGGGACTGGAGATAACTCAAGCAACACAGGGCCGCAAATACTACTATATCTTGACAGACATCACCAATTGATCAGCACAAGCTCCTGATTAGTCTATGTTGTGATTCTGAATGTGAACTATGCCTCACAGGCTCATGTATTTGAACTTGATCTTCAGCTGGTGGTGATGTTTGGGAAGGTTCTGGAGCCTTTCTGAGGTAGAGCCTTACTGAATGAAGTGAGTCACTGAGGGTAACCCTTGAGGTTTTAAAGCCCAGCCTCACTTCTTGTTCACTCTGCTTCCTGACTACAGACACAATATGACCAGCAGCCCCTTGCTTTCATGACTTCCTCAACATGATGGGATCTCCTGGAACTATAAGCCAAAGCAAACCTTTCTTCCCTTAAATTACTTCTTGACAGGTTATTTTCTCACAATAATGAGAAATTAACAAGTACACCCTGAGGCCTTCTCCAGAAGCGTCTCCATCTAGCACCAAGGGTGAAATCAATGTGACATCCTGGGTCTAGGTAATTTGGGGGAACAGGAAGGTCAGGCACTCAAGTGAAAGTGGGGGGTCTTGTTTTTCTCACATCAAGAGGACATGGATTCTCTTTAATTAATCCAAATAGGGTGTCTTTCTCTAGCTGGCTTTCTGGGCTTCCTGTACTGTCTCTCACTTGCTCTGAATCCTCTGTACAGAACAGTTTGCACCATGCCTGGGCACACTTCTCAGGTGAGCTACAGGTGGTAACTGGGCCCCGAGAAAGACCTATCGAGGCTGCAGCATTAAAAAGAGCCAGGAAAACTCAGCCGTGTTCACACTGTTGGGGATGACCCCATCATCCTGTCAGGAAGGTTAGGTTTGCTGAGATCTTTTGCCTTTTTCTCTAAGGTGAGGTGATCCCAAGGGCAGCTGGATGTAGTTGGAAGCCTCAGTAAGCTACGTGTGTTGAGCATCTTGAGGGCAAAGATCAAGGATTTGGAAAATACTTCCTTTGAATCCTGCAGAGCACATAGCTGTCCACGCTGCAGGCTTACAGCCTGCCCTGTACAACACGTATATCAGTTACTCTGAAAAGCACATACATTATTTCTACATTTTAAGACTTACAGAGTCAAACACACTGTGAATTGATCTGTCCTACCCAGTGTTTAGATATGCATGCAAACCAATCTGGGGATCCAATGAAGGGCTGAGAAAGGCGAGCAGACACAGTGGCTCAGCACTAGGGGGCGTTAAGGCAGAAGGATTGCGGGAGTTTACAGTTTGGCCTTGGCTTCACAGTACATTGTGAATTGCAAGTCAGTTTGGTCTTAGGAATCAAACCTTGTCTCAAAATAAACAACAACAACAAACTAAACAAGCAAAACAACAACAGAACCATCCTCAAACTCCCAAAACAAAACAAACAAAAAGAATGAAAAAAAAAAAAAGACAAAACAACAAAACTCCCAAAGAAAGGTAAAGATAAACCCTTCCACTACTACCCAAACAGATGCTATGAGGTCCTAGGTTAGACCCACTGACCCAAAAGCAGGAAATCTCTCTAGTTCCTCTCTCAGAGCTTACTTACTCCAACTCTGCAAACAATCAGAATGAGGTCAATGTCTCATTTGCAGAGAACAGCACATTGGGAAAGGCACATGTGAAGATGTGGAGATATTGACAGCACAAAGTGCCAGCCAGGGGGAAGCTCGTGCAAAGAACAAGCACATTAAGTTGTAGCATCAAGTCCAGATAGTAACAGTTTGTAATACTTAGCAAAAAGGCCAGAATCCTCAAACTGTTAAGGCCCAACCTCCAAATGCCTCCCGAGAACCGCGGGACTTTGTAAGGATGCTGAACCACTTAGAGAACCACTCAGTTAGACTATACCCACTTGAAAGGAGAAGGGGATGGAGAGCATTCATTTCTGAAATACTTTATATGCAACGTGGCACATATTTTTATGTTTCAGAAGCCAAAGAGGTAAGCTATGGACAACAGGGAAATTTAGACATAGGCTCACCCCTCTGGTGTTGGAACTCAGGTTGCAGGGTGCGGTGACTTCAGAGGTTTGGACAGAGATATCGCCAGACTCCTGTATCAAGGTATTTTCCCAAGCTAGGAATTTATTCCAAAGTCACTGGGAGTGACTAAAACATGCAGGGAATGTCAGGTTCAGCTTGGGGAGTAACCTGCCTTTCTCATCTGTACCAGGTGAGCTCACTCAGGGACCAGACAGCCCTCTACATACACCATAGGTGGCTTTTTTTTTTTTTTTTTTTTTACAATGGCCACATCCAGAAAGCCCAAAGACAGGTCTCTCTCTCTCTCTTTCTCTCTCTCTCTCTCTCTCTCTCTCTCTCTCTCTCTCTATATATATATATATATATATATACATACATACATACATATATATATATATATATATATATATATATATATATATAAAATCTATGAGGAAGAATAAAGGGAGATATCAAAGGACTGGGACAAACAGACGCTTGGGTGGAGGTCAGGAAGAAGTCTTAGGAGGAAGTCTTAGGATCCGCCATATGGTGTTTTCAGGGTTTCTGTGGCTCCATTTGCTCCATTTGATCTAAAACCTTGCAGAATGTGACAGTTCAAAGAAATAAATTTTATAGACATGTTGGAGCTAGACTGGTAATTGAACTCTGGCCTTGGCTCTTCTCTAGATGTGTGGCCTTAGACATCGTGTCACGTGACTAAGCCTCAGTTCCTTATCTGCAAACCGGGAGCAGTCATGGGGTTCTAAAACTCACTTCATCGAATTGTCGTGAAGGTAAATATGACAGTCTAATGGGACATCTAGACGGGTCTGGCGCATAGAAAATACTAAACAGATGCTAGTTATCACTATAAGACTTATTTGGTTATGGCTACCCTGCTAGGAAGAGGTAGAATGTACGTTAGGAAATGTCTCAAATTCCTCCATCAAAGGTCACATGCCTCTCCGTACCACCTCTCTCAAAAGGGCTCGTCTCATCCACGGGTGTGCTGGGAGGGGTCCTGAGAGAACCAAAGCTCAGTCTCTGTCTTTCATCTCATTTTCTCCTAGAGGTGTGCCCAGCAAGGGAGGTTTTATGAGAGCATCACCAAGGATCTCACCGAATCAGCCCACTGGCTTGGGAGCTCATTCTCTCCTGCATAGGACATCCAGGCTTGGCTCCTGTAGGATGAGGGAGGTGTTGGGATGAAGTAGCCGGTGAAGCCAGGTCTGTTGGCAGCTGGGATGGCAAACACCGCTGGCACCGTGTTACCTGCACAGAGGAAGTGGTGGGAGGTCAGGAGAGTCTGGACTCTGGATCCAGACCCCTACCCACAAGAACCAGCTAAACCCCATTTCATAGACTACCTGGCTGCCTGCTGGGCCCAAAATCTCAGCGAATCAGGCCTGATAGTATAATATAGCTATAATAATAAGAAGCTCTATATAGGGCAGATGAGATTCTGGGTACAGAGACTCCATCTAATGCAGAGGAGAGCCCTGCTGGAGTGGCTGAAACTCTAGGTAATGCATCAGCGAAGAGGGTGGCTGAGGTGGAAGGCACCTGGCTCTCCTTAGTGGAACTCTTCCAAGGTCACTGTGACTGCCAAGGGGAGCAGGTGGTGCCCTACTCAGGGTATCTGGCACAGAGACCAAGTGGAGCTAAGATCCAGGCTGTGCCCTCTTGCAGGGATGGGTGCTACATCCACTTTTCCCCCCACTTCTTGGGCTGCATCAGGGCCTAGCAGTGCCTCACTTTCCCCATCCTCCTAAAGAGGGAGTAGAGAGTCCAGTCCTTCCCACTGCACCTGCATGAAGTCTAGTTCAGGAAGCTGGAAATCTAGGGAGGACTCTGACATTGGTCCAGGTTAGAGGATGCAAGGGAGAAGGTCATTGGGGAGGAAGTAGGAAGCCTCATTCTGCAACCCCAGCCCCCATCACCTGCCTAGTCAATATGGCAGGCATCATCTGTTGTGGCTCAGACCAGCTTTCTAGGCTTTGAAGGTCCAGCTCCCCCTATAGAGCCCCCATCCTCTCCCTCATCCTACCCTAATGGCCTTGACCGTTTAGAGGAAAGGACACCTTGGATGAGGTGCTTTCTTCCCAGGAGGACATGCAGTTTTAAAGATTTAACAAAAACTGTCAAAAGGAATGAATTTCACCAGAGGAATTCCTGGAAACCACAAACGGTTGGCAACTTGTGCTTGCAGGTTTAACCGTAAAGGTATGGCATGTATACAATAAAAATTCAACCAGGCCACACACAAACTAGGGCGTGTGCAAACCTCCAGTTCTATTTGTCATTGTCTGTCAGTTTAACAAAACAAACAAACAAACAAACAAAAAACAACAAAAAAACCCCAGAAATGACCCTTATGTCCATCAAAGGAATGGACTGTTGCAGATCATGTTACGGGACATGATGGGAAGGATGGCAGAGGAAATGAGTGGCTAACCCGTGCTCAGACAGCCATCTAGAGAAGTACTGCAAACATATTGTTAAGAAAACAGTGCAAAAAGGTATGTGCAGTATACGATTTATGCAAATTTAAAATACATATAGAATTAGCATATACTTTTAAATAGGTACATAACACAACACAGGTCTAAAACCCATGGCCATGGTCACCTTAGGGAAGGATGACTATATGTGTCATGCTGTGAAGGTAAAATAAACAGAAACCTGAAATATTAACATCACTTTGACTTTAGCATAACTAGGTATTTTGTGTGGTTTCAGCTTTTTTTTTTTTTTTTTCAAGAAATAAAACCAGCTGGGCGGTGGTGGCACTCGCCTTTAATCCCAGCACTCGGGAGGCAGAGCCAGGCAGATCTCTGTGAGTTCAAGGCCAGCCTGGGCTACAGAGGAGATCCAGGACAGGCACCAAAACTACACAAGAAGAAGAAGGAGGAGGAGGAGGAGGAGGAGGAGGAGGAGGAGGAGGAGGAGGAGGAGGAGAAGAAGGAGAAGAAGAAGGAGAAGAAGAAGGAGAAGAAAAGAAATAAAACCAGTAGTTCCTCTGGTCAATGCTAGTAAAGTCAGAGGACCCAGACCTGCGGTGGCTCTGGGTCCTGACAGAGGCAGTTTGTGTGGATTGGGGAGAGGGCTCCGCACAGGAAACAGACTTCCTCTCCTCTGCTCACCTGAGTAATTTAAAGCCGATTGATCCAACTGCGTCACCGACACGGGACCTCTGGACACCTGGGCAAACGAGGCACTATCATGCAACTGGGCAGGCTCGGGTCCTGTGGACTCAGCCATCCGGGTCTTGCTGCCAATATCTGATGTGGACCTGAGTAGGGCAGAGGGACCGTGTGATGTGAGCATGCCTCAGGCACCAAGCAGTCACATTACATTGAAAAGTGCCCTGACGTCATCAAGCCCCCGGTCTCATGAGGTCCTAGGACTGACTTGCTACCAATAGCCATGGGACGGCTGGTGGTGTCCGCACGGCAGGAGGCACCCAGACCGGCAATAGTGGGGTCGGGTTTTGTTTTTCCTGTTTGAGGTTAGTTCTCTAAGGATGGTTCTGGGTAGTAGAATATTTAATTTCCATGTAAAAGCAGCGAGGCCATTAGTTCTGGGTGAGAAATGGACAGATGATGGCTATCAGCAGACCTGCCACGAAGGACTGAGGTGGGTAACTGCCCTGGAGAGTTACAGAGAAATAGCTCAGGACCCCGTGCTTCCTTAGGGAGGCTGGGAGATCCGACAACACAGTAGGGTGGGAGGAGGGGCAGTCAGTGTGGGGTCTCCTTTCTCATCCCTCCTTCCCTGCTTGTTCCCACAGCTCTGCTTTCCAGGAAAACTTCTGGATCTTTCCCTGTGCACTCTGCTGAGAGCCCTTCCCGAGGAATCCTAGAGAGTTACATCAGGGACCCAAGAAGCAAGGTGGTCTGCCATGAATCACAAGGCAGACCTTTGGCAGATGAGGCAATGGCCCCTTGGTCAGCTTCTTACCACCCCACCCTGGACACCACTGGCCTCAAGGGGCAGTGTCAAGTGGGCTCGACACTGGACCATCGGAACTGAAAACAGCATCTTTTCTATTGACGCTCACTTAAAAAACAAACAAACAAACAAACAAACAAACAAAACAACAACAACAACAAAAATCCATCTTCACAAAGTCCGTGCCTGTGGCCCGCAGATGGGCTGCCCAGTCAGTGTGTTGGGGAAGGCTGTGGAGCAAGGCTGGGACAGTGGTCCAGCATTCCCCCAGGGCAGGGTTATTCCTAGCTTGGGTATCAGAATTAGTTCATTCTTCCCCAGAGCACCTGGTTTTTCTATTTCTTGTCCCACTTTATTAAAGACATGTGCTGGCTGTGTCAGTAAAGAACAAAGAGAAGGCTTAGCAAATGCTTCGTACTGACATGTGTGAGTTCAGCCTCTCCGAAAAGTCAAGACTGGGAGTAGGTAGCCCAGACCCACTACTCCCTGGCCCCTGAGACACTGTCCTACAAATCCCAAAGGGACTTCTAGGTGTGCAAACCCAGGATGAGGTGGGCACGCCTGTCATTTTCATATCTGGTCAGGAAGTGGACAGTCAAGGTGCAGGGCAATCAAGGTGGGGCGGTTTGGATTGTGGGGTCTCAGGGTCTTTCTGTTTAGAAAGACATGCAAATTGTTCAGTGTGGTCTCCACTTCGTGATAGTCCTGTGCCCCCGCCACAGCGGACACACCTTGAACTGGGGCAGGGAAGGAAGTGAGTTTACTGGTGCAACTACCCACAGGACTAAACTGCCCGGGGGTCAAATCTTTTCCAAATATCTCAAAGCCATGAAAGGAATGCGTTACCTCCTGAGGGAAGCCACAGCCACGGGGCCTGTCCTGGGAGGTACAGGTGGCGGGGGAGAGCCCATGACCATTTCAGGAAGCTGGGAAAACCTGTAAGCCTGTGAAGAGACAAGCAAATTAGACAAAGCTGTTTAAACCAGTGTCCCCCAGCACACAGCTTCTTATTTATGGAGGAAGCACCCTTCCAGGGGCCAGGCCCTCAGTCCTTCCTCACATGCGTTCTCTAAATCTTCCTTACCAAAGACTGTGTGCTCATCCCATGGGGTCTCATCTCTCTCTGGCTCTCGCTTGGACTGCTGCAGTCCGAGAGCCCTTCAGTGGCCTTAGAGCACACTTTCCTCCTCGGGCACTGACAAATGCTGCTCCCTCTTCCTGGCATGATTTTCTCCTGGTTCTGCCCATCGCTCCTTCCTTCATAGCGTTCAACCTGCCCCATACCTCCCTTTTCTCTGTCTAAGGAAATGAGTAGTTTTTTTGGCCAAATTATATGGCTCCTTGCTTATTCATTATCTGCCACTAGCTAGACTGTAATTTGAGGTTTTAAAGGCAAGGTTTTGTTGTCAGTAATATCATGTCTGGAACAGTGTGTAGCAGAAGATCAATAAATGTTAGCATGGAAGAATGAATGAATGAATGACCAGGAGCAGTTTCCTTTCTTGTGGAACATTGGTTTAATGTGGGAAAGGAGTGTGTTGGGAGGCAGGAGGATCTCATGAACAGACTTTCAACTCCTAGGGAAGTCTGGTGACCTCTGTGGACTTCAGTGTCCTCTTCTGAAGTGGAGACATCAATGCTGTGCTCAAGGTGTTCCTGAGAAGATAGGCAAGGCCCTGTGTGTGCATGGACTTTGCAAGCAAATCAAAGACTTCGGTCAACATTCGAGGGGATACAGGAAACACAGACAGGATCGAAGAGGGTCAGGCCAAGGCCTACTATATTGAGAGAAAATCTAGAGATGCTCTTGGGGTAGACAGAGCTCAACTTGTCTTTTTAGGACAGTATGCATGCCTATCAGACTCTTAGGAAGAACAGGATGGCAGGCCTTTAAGCCCCAAAGTGTCAGCACAAAATTCTGCAGCAAGGGAACCCCATAAACAGGATTCTTTTGAACTGAAAAAGGTCCCTTGCCTCCCTCTAGCACTACAGCAAACAACACACCTGTCAGGGCTAACCCATGAAATAGCAGCGAGGCCACAGAGAAAACACACTTTCTAAAGGCACCATGAAAATTGTGAGCTGTACGGGAAATCACTAAGGACAGCTCTGGTACCCTTCCTCCCCTGCATCTCAGCAAACTAAAACGAAACTGTGAGCTGATGCCAGAGGTGGAAATAGTGAGCAGGAAGCAAATGCAAAAGATGTGACTTCCCAGAAGACAAACCGGGCAATTGATGTCTGATTATGATTTCAGGCTTCAGCACAGGGCGTGTGGTTGAGGTAGGCATGTGCCTGGCAAGCCTGGCCTCGCCTTGGGAGGGTGACTGGTGAGGTTTCAAAGTCTACATGGAAACACCTAGAAATTCTCTTTGGAGTGGAGTGTCTCTAAAGTAGGCTCACAGGATTAGTGCAATTAAAAATTAAATAGGCGCTTCTACAAACAGGAGTTTATGGAATATACCAGAGGGAGGAATGAATGTCAATACCAAGGGCACAGACACAGACTTTTAAAGACTTACAAATTTCAACTGTCCAGACATAAAACAAAACAAAAAAATAACCTTGTAAGAAATGCCGTTGAAGAGTTAATCAAGCAGGGCTGATGGCTAGTGATTAAGAGCACATACTGTTCTTCCTCAGGACAAGAGTCCAGTTCCCAGCACCCACATCAGACAGCTCACAACTGCCTGTAACCTCAGCTCCAACACCTGTTCTGGCACGGTGGGAATGATACTCGCACGTATAAAAACCACATTCTCACATAGCATATATCACACAATTTAAAAATAAATACATTTTTAAAAGAAGTATTAACTGACCAAACTGAGATGTCATCAGGAATGCTATAGCATACTCAAAAACAGTTTTCAGACATGAAAGAGGGTTCCTGAACTAAAGCACTCAGTGTCAGGGAATTCAAGTGTGCATTCAGAATTGATGAAGAGAGAAGGAAGAAACTTAACACAGGACTGAGGAACTTAGTCAAAACTAATTGGAAAAAATAGGAAATTGAAAATATAAAAAGAAAAGGTGCAGAGTTGGGGGATGAACAGGTCTGGCATCGGCATCTCGATGCCGAAGAGCAGGAGAGGAGGATGATGCTGAGTATCTTCCGATGTTGCTCTCCACTTTATCATCCTAGGCAGGGTCTCCCACTGTGTGCAGCAAGAGCTTTATACACCAAGCCATCTTCACAGATCTATGAAACCATTTTGTCAGACATGAAACACGTACTTGAAAGCAGTGTGTCTGGTTGAAATTGGGGAGAGGAAGGATGGTAAATTTGTCCCATCCCTGTTTCATGATGGCTTCCTGTGGTGCTCCCTGAACTCTGAGTTTTGCAGACAGGTTGAAACCCATTGACCTGCATACCTTCCCAGCTGTACCTTCAGAATTCTTAATAATTCAACAAGTGATGTGCTCCCTTTCAAAATAAAGGGGTTCACAACCCCTCTGTCTCTTCTGGCCTCTGATGCTGCTCAGCAAAGGATGCAGACATCTATTTTTATCCCTGGATCTTGGAAGGCTTATTCTGTACTCAACACAGTTTGCTAGCCAAGAAAAAGCTTGCTATGCTTGCCTAATAGTAAATCACTAAGAGATCTGACAAAAAGTTCTGAGCTTCTGTTGAGCATTAAAGGAGTCCCCTTTATTAGTGGGCCTTTTCAGGCATAAAGCACACCTACATGAGACAGCAGACCCTCCATTCTAGGACTATGTCCTTGGAACTTTGGTAGTCACATAAACAGCAGAGATGGCCATTGCCAAGTGTGCATGAACTGAGAAATCTTTCTCCATATCCCTCTATGTAAGTTCCAGAGGTTCTACAATCCCGTCTTGCATCCCAGTCTGTGTCCATTCAAACTGGCATTTGTTGGCTCTTGTGTGATGGAGATCCGTTCCTCCTGCACCACTAGAAGCTATCTATTATTCAAAACTACTGATGGCCCCCAAGTTTGTAATTCCACAATTATGCTTGATGTGCTCAGCTTGTTACTCAAGAAGGCATCTTTTGGGTTTAGGGGTGTGCAGGAGTCCCTTTTCTCTGGACAGGAAGGACTGGAGACTCAGAACTCAAGGCAGCCTTTATAAATGCCTCTGGTCTCCAAGGCTGAAAGAGGCTGGGTATGACTAAACAGGGCAATATATGGGCTCAGAAATTCGATTGTAATGTGAAGAGAATAAGGCGATGCTCCAGTCCACTTGGGTTGGAGGTGAAGGATCAGGGCACAGCTATCTTCCCTAGCAATATCTGTGGAGTGAACACAGATAGGTAGGAACCTCCTGTGAGCATATAGCTACTAAAAGAGAGACAGCTGGACATGTGAACCACAAAGATATCATCAGAACAATAAAGGGATGATAGGGGCATCATAACAGGAGCAGGCCAGGGGATCTTGGGCTTTGTATTAGAGGGGAAGGTAGACTCATGGTCAAAACTAAACTGTCCTCATTAGAAGCTGCATTGGCCAGCCTTCTATACTAGTACTATAATTACCCAAGAGAACCTATTTATCATCCAAGAAAAGTTTTCTTTTTATGTTTTCACTTGAAGATTTAGATGTTTCAGCCTATGGTTGGTTGGTCCCATTGCATTGGTCTTGTGGTAGTACATCATGGGAGGTGTTCTCATGGCCTGAGAGTGACAGAGAGGAAGAGACTGGGGTCCTATCACTCCTTTTAAAGGCATATCTCCAGTGATCTGACTACAATCCCCTGCACAATTAGGTCTCACCTCTTAAAGACTCTACCACCTATCAATAGTACCATGGGCTTGGGGACAATTCAAATCCAAACTACAGTAGAACCCCTTTCCCAAGGCCAGCAATCCAGAAAAGCATCCACTCTCTTCATATCCAGTGACAGGTAACTTTGTACAGACTAGATATTCTAGAAGGATAGTTCTGGCTTATTTGAACACGGGCTTGACAATTAAAATCTTACTCCAAGAAGAAACAAAATCCATTGTTTATCTTGATTTCTCAACCAACCAAGAGCAGTGGACAGAGCAGTGTCTAAGAGCAGTAGACAGAGCAGTGTCTAAGAGCAGTGGACAGAGCAGTGTCTAAGAGCAGGGCACAGAGCAGTGTCTAAGATCAGTGGACAGAGCAGTGTCTAAGAGCAGTGGACAGAGCAGTGTCTAAGAGCAGGGCACAGAGCAGTGTCTAAGAGCAGGGCACAGAGCAGTGTCTAAGAGCAGGGCACAGAGCAGTGTCTAAGAGCAGGGCACAGAGCAGTGTCTAAGAGCAGGGCACAGAGCAGTGTCTAAGAGCAGGGCACAGAGCAGTGTCTAAGAGCAGGGCACAGAGCAGTGTCTAAGAGCAGTGGACAAAGCACTGTCTAAAAGCAGTGGACAGAGCAGTGTCTAAGAGCAGGGCACAGAGCAGTGTCTAAGAGCAGTGGACAGAGCAGTGTCTAAGAGCAGTGGACAGAGCAGTGTTTAAGAGCAGTGGACAAAGCAGTGTCTAAGAGCAGTGTCTAAGAGCAGTGGACAGAGCACTGTCTAAGAGCAGGGCACAGAGCACTGTCTAAGAGCAATGGATAGAGCCTCTCAAAGCTGGTGTCTAGCTTAATCTGAGGCAACTATGTACTCAGTAAGCATGAACTCTTTTCTTCTGAGACAGACTAATACTCTGATATGGTAACTGAAATAATCAAGATTTGCTTCCCTTCCAGGCTTTTTTTTTTTCTTCTTTTTTCTTTTGGTTTCTTGACAGGGTTTCTCTGTGTAGCTTTGCGCCTTTCCTGGAACTCACTTGGTAGCCCATGGCTGGCCTCGAACTCACAGAGATCCACCTGCCTCTGCCTCCCGAGTGCTGGGATTAAAGGCGTGCGCCACCAATGCCTGGCTCAGTTTTTTTAATCTAAGGTCCTTTCCATACTCCATCCAACATCCAGGACATCCTAGCTTCTTGCTTCAAGGAAGGAAAGTCTCAGCAGATTGAAGCTTGCCAAGAGTTGACTCTTGCTGGCACTTCAAAAAATAGGAGCTACTAATCACAAAGCCCTAAAGCCCTTGGGGTCTAAGTTTGATGCCATGATAGTAGCACAAGAGACCTGGAAGAAATAAGGGACATTTAAGAGCACTTTGTCTCAGGACTCAACAACCAACCTTTGATTGAAAGGAAAGTTGGAAGGGAGGCAACAGAGCCTAGGATGCTAATGGATTTGTTACCGGGGTGTTGCAGAACAATCTTTTTGTTCACTGTGAAGATGTGTTGCTTTCATTGGTTTAATAAAGAACTAAATGGCCAATAGCTAAGCAGGAAGAGGTTAGGTGGGACTTGCAGACAGAGAGAGAGCAGGCTGGGATGAAGAAGGGCAGAGCCACCTGGAGACATGGGGAGAAGCAAGATAACATGCTGTGCTGAAAAAAGGTACCACCAAGTGGTAAAGCATAGATTAAAATGTATGGGTTAATTTAAGTTGTAAGAGCTAGTTAGTAACAAGTGTAAGCTATCAGCTGAGCACTTATAATTAATAATAAGTCTCCATGTGGTTATTTGGGAGCTAGCTGGCGGGACAGAAAATTACGCCTACACAGTAGCTATTTCCTGTCTCACCCTGTAGGAGGAGGATCTAAATCTCATGAAGATGTGGGTAAGTTTGAAAGTCAGGACCCGTGTGCACCTCTAGGAAAGCTTAGGAATCTGAAGCCTTCCACCCTCATGTAGGATGGAAGAGTCAGGGGACGAGGGAGCCAGATGCAAGGGCCTTTAACAGTCCTGCAGGGATAGGTGAGGAAGCTTCTGGAGACAGGGAGAGGGACGGGAGTGGGTGAGCAAGCCTCTCATGAGAGAGTGAGAACAGGAGGATGGGAAGGAAAAGAAAGGGAAGGGAAGGCAAGCCAGCGCTAGCATGCAAGCACAGTAAGGGAGGAGAAGAGGGAGGGGTCTGGCAAGGACTTCTCCACAGTACAGGAAGGTGCCACTGTCCTCTTCTGGACTAACACCAGAAGAAGATGTGAGGGCATGCACTTTTCGGGGATGCCATCCAGGGCATGAGGAAAACTGGGACCAGAAGCTGCAGCCTTCTCCCCGACTGCCCCTACAGTTCCGCATCGTGCAAGTGCCCAGACGACAGTAGGCGCCTGAGCTGACTGAGATGGTGATGGAAAAACAAATCTGGTTTTCCTGGAACAGCCAGAAAAACACCCAGGGAGTACTATGGTTTCAGTATGGCATTTCCCTGCAGGCTCATGGGGTACACATTGGTCACCAACTGGTGGTATCTGGGGAGAGCTTATGGAACCTTTAGGAGGTAGGGCTAAGCTGAAGGAAGTAGGCTCCTGGGAGTGAGTCCTTGGGCGTATCTTATCCCTGGTCTCCTTTTTCCTTCAAAAGTGGGTCAAACCCTCTGAAGCCAGGAGCTGGGTTCAGTTTTCCTTCTTCAGGCCATTCACTCAGGCACTTTTGTCCTAGTGACATGGTGGTAACTAATTCCGTGGGCAGGGGTAGGCATTCTCCAGATTTTTCCCTTCTCTTCCCATGCAACAACCTTCCCATAGATCCGGTAGCTTTCCTAAGTTTAGTGGAGCATGCTTTTGTCAGGTATCAAGAGCTCTGTTAGTTTCCAGGGGCACTGCTCAGGGAAGAGCAAAGGCAAACAGCCTTCCGCTCACCGCGTCAGTCAGTGAGGCACAGTGGCATGCCTTCAAGGATCCTGAGAACTGCACGATACATGATCAACTGTGACTGGTCGGGACCATCCCTGCAATTACTTACCCACCTGGCCAGACGGAAGCTCAGGACAGGTTCAAATTTTGTTTGGAGAAATACAAGCAATGTGATAGATTGTGAATCCTGACACTGTGGTGACTATAAACATGCCTGATATGTTGGCATGGTTTATTTTAAAGATTTGGGAGACAACTCTTCTGTTTGTAAGGGGGAAGGAGGAATGTACACTTGTCAAACTCCCAACTTCACCCCCACAGAGCCAATAACAGGAATGGAAAAGGCTCCCCCAAACTGAGCCATCTTCCTATGATTTCCAACAGTATAGATATTTGCATTTCCATTACAGCTGGGGGGACATTCCCTATAATTCACATTTAGTCAGGGGATGGAAAATGTGTTAAGCATCAGTGTTAGACAGTAATAAGTTCTAACCCACTTCTGCCATCAGGAACTGCTCAGTTGGTCCCTGGATCTACATATTCCAGTAATGACTGAAGATGGAAAGTACTAAAAAAGAAAATGGAGGCTACACTGAGCACATACAAACTTTTCTTATAATTAGTCCACAAACAATAGAGATGACAGCCATTCACATAGTGTTTGGGTTATGTCATGCTAGGCATTCAAAATAACCTAGAGATGACATAGGAGCATATGAGTGGGTTACATATGCAAACGAGGCCTATGATGGACTTGAGTATGAGTTCTGCTGCTTTTTGAGGGGTCTCGAACCTGTCCCCTGTGGACATCAAGGGATGACTGAGAAAAATGGACAAGTTTCTTCATTCTTCCCAACCTGTTTTCTCAGTACTTGGGGCTGGTAACAGTGACATCATGGGAGGGTTGAGGGAGAGATCATGTCTATACAGCACTTACATCAGCATGCGGCCAACAATGGGGACCAAGAGAGGGCAAGTGTTATTATTAGCAGTACTATTGACTCTTCTGTAGAGAGTCTAGTGGGGAAGATGTTTCAACCCTAATGCCTTTTTAAGAGTCCTTACACTCTTGCGGGCAGGAAAGCTGTAGGATATTTTCATCCCACTTGGCATAGACCCATTAAGGCTGCTAGCAAAACTGGATTGGTCATTAGGTGTCAGGTCCAATTTCTTTAGATTCAAGAGGTAAAATATGAGCAAAGCCTCCCAAACGGCACTGCAGAAATCCCAAGATGCTAGCAGTAACCTTTCCCGTGATGTAAATCCCACAAGGCTGGCCCTGACACATTAAAAACACCAGCTCCCAATTATCCCCCCAGCAGGGTTTGGAGCACTTTCTTTTTTTCTTTTTCTTTTTTTCTTTTTTAATACAAGGAGTAATCATAGTTATCATGTTGCTTTTTCTACTGATTTTCACATTATCACAGCAAGGGGGCTCTGTGAGACTTTGGGTTAAGCATCATCATCTCCATTGGGTGGTGTTGGCTATTTTTTCCTTTCATGGAGACAGGAGTCTCCTGTGCACTTGGCAGAGAGGGAAACCCTGACAATGAATGGATACTCTTTAGTGTGTTCTGGTCTGATGGTTTGTCCCGAGGTTGGGTTATGCCTCAGACCTTTCTCCAAGAAGCACCCCCAGTTTCTGATGGGTTTGTCCTGTTGAGCACAATTGCCAACTCCCAATTACAACAAAAAAGATGCCTGAATGTTCACATGTCCCACCATGGTTTTGTATGGCTTTATTGAACTGAGGTGTAAGGGCTATGGCAATAGCTCCCTCATTACTGACTGGAAGACCTTTCTTGGTCACCAAAAGTTTTCTTTCTGAAACCCACAACTCTTTGGGTTCCTAGAATTAGCCTCCAGCCAGGGAAGTCCAGCGGTTCCTGAGACTTGTTACCAAACAAAAGCAATGTTTCCTTGGGACCCTGAGGTGGGGCATCAAGTGAGTGTCCTAAATGGGCTTAACAGAGCAGGAGAAGGAGATGTGGTCTCAGAAAGTGGAAAGGGACATAGACAGTAGGCCCAGCAAATAGAACTAGTTTGATAATAATGGACACTATCTGTCAAATAATTTGATGTGTTGGCACCATGCCAAGCAGTCTACTGATTATCAACCAACTGGTCTAGGGTGTTTGCTAGGTGCCAGGACTGTGCCAACCATTTAGCAGGAACTAACAACCCTCTTATCACCATCACTATAAGCAGACTCTGAGACTCAGAACTGGTCCCTGAGATTATTTGGTTGGTGAGCACCATTCCACTTTGGGCCAGGGGTCGAGTTTAGGGATCCTCATACAGAGACTGGAAATGATGAGTCAATTAAGTGGATGGCAATCAACACAGAACAGATATGAGTGGCCTTTTCCAGAGGACAACTTCCTAGGAGGGGTATATAAATGTGTTAAGATTGGGGTATTTTATAGATCTCAGGGAGGAAATTCCCTCCCTGAACGGGGCAGGTGCCAACTTAATGCGCATTATCAGAACACTGTGATCTTGGAAAATGTAATATGGATGATGATGTGGGAAAGCATTTCATTATTCATTCATTCATTCATTCATTCATTCATTCATTGGTTTTTCAAGACAGGGTTTCTCTGTGTAGCCCTGGCTGTCCTAGATCTAGCTCCACAGACCAGGCTGGCCTCAGACTCACAAAGATCTTCCTGCCTCTGTCTCCTGAGTGCTGAGGTAAAGGCCTGTGCTATCACATCTGGTTGTGAAAGCATTTTATAACAGCAAATATGTAAGTCTGAGAGAGACTTTTCCCATCTTTTCAGATCCAGGCCTTTGGGAATGTGACTGGAGTGGCCTTGGAGTTGCCGACACTTTTTAGGAATGCATGGCTTCTAAAGTTTTCTAATGGCAGTGACAAATTTAGATTCCCAAAGTGTATTGTATCTTCTAAGTTATGTTAAGAAGATGTATGAGTGGCCAAGAAAACCATGAGAAGGTGCTCAACATCACTAATCATTAGAGAAACACAAACAAAACCATAATGAGAGCTACCTCAAACTCATTAGGATGCCTACTATCCAGAGAACAGAAAATAACAAACATGGATGAGATGTGAAGAAATCAGAAAGGCATTGTTGGAGAGACTGAAAACAGTACAACCATTGTAGAAAACAATACCAGCAGAAAACAGAACCCCATGTGACCCAGCACCCCACTCACGGGTAGATAGATAGCCAAAAAGATGAAAGCAAGAGCTGAAAGAGAGGTTTGTATACCTGTGTGAGAATCAGCACAACTTACTGTGTGGCCCCAAAGTGAAGACAACTCAAGTCTGTACACATTGGCAGGCAAACAGATCCGATGTGGGATGTACCTTTGAGTACATTCAGCTTTAAAATTTAGGAAGGGCCTTCTGATGCATGCTACGTGGACTAACTTGAGAGCTATGCTAAGTGACATATACTAATCATACAAAGACAAATATTATGTATGAAGCATATAAAGTAGACAACTTTATAGACAGAAGTAAGTAGTGGTTTCTAGGACTATGTGTGTGTGTGTGTGGGGGGGGCGTTGACAAGGAAGTCTTCTTTTAATGAGGATCATGTTGGCAAGATGAAGGGTCCTAGAGATAGTTGCACAAGATGTGAGTATGTGAATACCAACAAACTGTGTACTTAAAATGGTTAATATGCTGAGTGTTGGGGGCTGGAGAGATGGCTCAGTGGTTAAGATCATGCTCTTTGTTTTATTGTTTTGTTTTGTTCTGTTTTTTGAGACAGGGTTTCTCTGTGTAGCTTTGGAGCCTTTCCTGGAACTCATTCTGTAGCCCAGGCAGGCCTCGAACTCACAGAGATCTGCCTGCCTCTGCCTCCCAAGTGCTGGGATTAAAAGCGTGTGCCACCACTGCCCAGTTGAGCATGCTCTTTTGGAAGTCCAGGGTTCCATTCCTAGCACCAACGTGGTAACTCACAAACATCTATAACACAAGTTTCCTGGGGACTGGACACCCTCTTCTGTAAAATAGGAATAAAACTGTTACTTGTCTCCGAGGTAGATTGTACAGACTGCATAGCATACAAGTAATGCCCAGATCAGCGCAGCATATAATAATTAGCTCTTATGCACTTACACAGGGACTTCCTACTTACTGGGCAGTAAGTTATTATTCATATTTATTTATTTTTACCAGCAGAAACTTAAAGCAACTTCCTCAAAGTTCCAAAGCCAGAAAGTGGTCAGGGTGGGATTCATAGTCAAGCCACATGGCTCACAGCCTACGTTCTTAGCCACCGGGATGCACAGCCCCTTCACGCAGGGCTTCTTGATGCCTTTTGACATTTTAATTGGGTTTCATGTCTGAGTGGAGAAAACCACTAGTGAGTGGAGAATGGGGTCAACCCTTTCAGGAGTGATAGCAGAAAATTCTAAAATGGGTTAAGGTTTCACATTAGGCTCCTCGGGGACCTGTCCCACAAGAACAAGGTTTGGCTGTGGATCATGAGTGAAGTATGAGAAGAGATTCCAGCACAGCTGGTCTCTAAATCTCCAAATCCTGGCTGTGGGTTGCCTGTTGGACTGTAGTGGGAAGAGCAAACCCTAAGACGGTAGGTGGTTGGGAGCCATGACTTACCGGTCGGGGCAGACTGTATTGGTACATTTCTGGGCGGTAGGTGGGCACCCACTGCACCCCAGCCCGGGGCCGTGTCATGGTCCCTGGAGCGCTAGTCACCACCTCTGAGTATGGCAGGTGCTGAGTAGAGCCGTAGGCCTCCGGGTGCCGGCTTGGGCCTGCATGGCCAGCGGATGCCAGGCTGAAGGCCTCCTCCAGAAGCATGTGCATCTGTTGCCGGACTTCGTCGATGGAAGGCTGTGAGCTCAGCGTGGAGGTCTCTGAGTGGCCCTTCACCTGCCGGGCCCTGCCGTAGCCCCGGGGCTCATGGACTCTGTCCACATTGGTTTCCTCTATGATCTCGGGCTCAGTCTGTGGGATCAAACAAAGCCCAACAATTTGTTAATGAAGCTCTTTCTTGAATCTTAAACTATTCACTGGGGCTAATGAGATAATGAGTCTGTGCTAACTTAGGTCATATCCAATGTGCTCTATCTAGGAATTCCCACAGCAGGAGCAGTCAGCTTGGGTTATACAGGAAAGGCCGCCATTGTAGTCTTCAGGTGTCCACACTACACCAGTCCCTCGGACTTGCTAATTAGCATAATAATGAGAAATGGCTCTCACTGATTAAATTAATGGCATTCTCAAAATCTAGAAGATGCCTTTGGGTATAAGAATGTGGAGCATCCTGTAGTCTATACCCCAAAGGATGGCAAATCACTTTAAATGAGCCTGGCTCTGACCACTGGTCAGGGAATTCCTGGTTTCCTGATTCCATTTATCATGGAGAGCAGCACAGTCTTCCTTCTACACAGATGATCTACAAGTATCATGTGGCATGAACAAAAAGCCCTGAATGGGGTCCAGCAGGAGCATGCCAGGAGTTTCTGATGCCTGCTCAAGTCTGAGATCTATTGATCTAGAACATTCTCTTTTACCTGCACTCATCATTTAGGGAGTAGCTGCAGAACTGAGAGGGATAGATAGACAACTGGATCTCACTGGCGTTAGAGAAGTCTACGTGGACTATCGGCTTCCGTTGCCTGTTGATGAAGGTGTGTTTAGTACATTGTTTATTCTGTTCTGTGGGATGCCTGTGAGGGCCCATTCCTCACCAGTTCTATGGGACACATGTAAGTGCTCATGCTGTCACACCATGACAAATTTCAAGCACAAACTTCAGAATGCAAAACGCAGGAGACAAGGGATGACTTAGGTGATCCAGTCCGCTGCCCCACAGTAACTATTCTGGGAAGAGCCAGACCTGGTGCACCAAGAAGCTAAAAACTAGGATGTTAAAGATGTCCCAGCCTGGAAAGCTGCATTATTTCCACTTCCTTGTTTCTACTTCAGAGGGGTGTACAAGGATTCAGTGAGCGCCTTTGTGAGGGTGTAGAGCAGTGAGGGGTGTACAAGGATTCAGTGAGCGCCTTTGTGAGGGTGTAGAGCAGTGAGGGGTGTACAAGGATTCAGTGAGCGCCTTTGTGAGGGTGTAGAGCAGTGAGGGGTGTACAAGGATTCAGTGAGCGCCTTTGTGAGGGTGTAGAGCAGTGAGGGGTGTACAAGGATTCAGTGAGCGCCTTTGTGAGGGTGTAGAGCAGTGAGGGGTGTACAAGGATTCAGTGAGCGCCTTTGTGAGGGTGTAGAGCAGTGAGGGGTGTACAAGGATTCAGTGAGCGCCTTTGTGAGGGTGTAGAGCAGTGGCGCAGGGTACAGACACTAGTCCTCTCACCACCATTACTGCGGTCACTCCTACAAGTTCTCACGAATTGAATTACTATGAATGAGGCACTTGGCTGCTAGAATGGACACCATAGGAAGATATCAGTAGGGAACTCATTCACACAGGCAAGTCCTGCTCTAAAGATCACAGAAGTCAGGGCTAGGATAGATTCATGTTTGTGCTGGATTGTTCTACGTCAACTCAACACAAGCTAAAGTCATCTGAAAGGAAGGAACCTCAGTTAAGGGAATACCTGTAAGATCAGGCTGTAGGCAGGCCTGTAGGGCATTTTCTTAATTAGTGGTTGATGGTGGGGGGCCCAGCCCACGGTGGGTGGTGCTACCCCTGGGCTGGTGGTCCTGGGTTCTATCAGAAAGCAGGCTGAGCAAGCCTGGGGAGCAAGTCAGTCAGCAGCACTCCTCCATGGCCTCTGAATCAGCTCCTGTCTCCAGGTTCCTGTCCTCTATGAGTTCCTGCCTTGACTTCCTTCAGTGATGGACTATGGTGTGGAAGCATAAGCCACATAAACCCTTTCCTCCCCAACTTGCTTTTGATCATGGTGTTTCACCATAGCAATAGTAACCCTAACTAGGATGGTGCCTTAAAAGCACATTCACTTTCTTTAGTATTGAATTTGTTAGTGAAGAAACTGAAAACACAGACAGCACAAAAAAGAAATTAGACCTTTTTATCTATTCTCATCATGTAGAGTTAGGACTTGTATGTAGTTTAAGATCAACATTAAGGCTCTCCATGTACCTTCAAGACTGGATTTGTTAGCAAACAGCTATGTAAGCAATTTCAAATACTACATTTTAACATATGCAAAAGCAGATCATAGGATAGGACATAAAATTATCCCTTAATACAAGGACATTTCATGCCACTGAGACTCTTAGAAGGCTTGTGATCATTGTCTGGGAAGTGAGTTTTCTGAAGGCCAGCAAACGTGACTGTTAAGATTTTGCCCAGAGATATCTTCTAGATAATGTGTACAACTTCTAGAAGAAAGTTTCTGTATAATGCAGAGAACATTTGGAATTGAAGTTCAAAGCCTAAGGGTGTTTAATTCAAGCTCCATTGTAAAGGAGAGGAAGCTGAGGCCAGAGCAGTTAACTGATTTGCTCAAAGTCACCTGGAGTGGGTGTGTTGCCCTGGGCATGTCCCACTGTGCCATATGCCTCATCAATGCTGGTTGCTATGTACACGGGGCCTTCCTCCCTGTTTCTTCAATCTCCCTAATACATAATGAATGGTAATGCCAGATTACTTCAAGGTGAGAGATTAATGGCACCAAGGTGAGCTGAGCTATGGTTTTGCCACCTTTCAATGGTATTATGCATCTGCAGTCAGAAGACTGAATATATTCTTGAGTGAATTTATAGGTTTGTGTTAGGCAGGGCAAGAGTGCACATCTTAGTAACATATCTTACTCTCCCTCTGCTCCTTAAGATCGCTGGGGTGGGGCTGTACAACAGCACAGGCTGGGAGGCAAGGCACCTCTCTGCGTTGGCTCCTGTGCCGGGAAACATTTACTCCAGTTTCCTGCTGTCATCTGCCACCCTACTGCCCCAGCAGAAGTTAACTCTTGATTCTTACAACAGGGTTTTCATTCTGCACAGGGGCTTCCTTTAATCTAAGTGTCCAGTGTCATGGCCCATGACCGTCAAAGACTCTTGTTCTGCCCCGGTTCTCAGGTGGTTTTTTAGTCTTTCCTTATCCACAGATGGAAACGAGGCTAGCTCCCAACCTTTCTGGCTCAGGATATACTTGGATTTGTTTAACCTCTGTTTTGCCCCCCACCAAACACCCCCTGAACCCACAGCACCCTCTCTTTCTCACGAGGCCACACTAAGGCACTCGGCATTCAATAAAACTTTGAGACTTGACCTGACTTTAGAAATCCCATCTGGTTCCCCATGGGGTGTGCCTGAAGTTAAGATGGAAGGTCCACTTTCTTTATCACATTTCCTCCAATGCTAATGAACTGTATGGCTCATGGGCAAGCTGACTGGACTCCCTGGGACTCTGAATGTTGCTCTCTGTAGTTCAACTGAACTGTCTGACATTCACCATCTGTCTTGACTACTTTTGAGTCAACTTGACACAAGCTAGAATCATCCAAAAGGAGGGAACCTCAATTGAGAAAATGCCTCCAGAGGATCCAGCTGCAAGGCATTTTCTTAATTGGTGTTTGATGAGGAAGGAGGGCCCAGCCTATTGTGGGTGGGGTCATCCCTGGGTGAGTAATCCTGAGTTCTATAAGAAAGCAGGCTGAGCAAGCCATGCGAGCAAGCCAGTAAGCAGCACCCCTCCATGGCCTCTGCATCAGCTCCTGCCTCTGGGATCCTGCTCTGCTTGAGTTCCTGTCTTGACTTCCTTTAGTGGTGAACAGTGCTGTGGGAGCATAAACCAAATTAACTCTTCCCTCCCCAAGTTTCTTTGATAACGATGTTTCATCACAGCAATAGAAACCTTAACTAAGACACCATCTCTCGAACTCCAACAGTCCTAGGAAGTGCCACATCCCTCTAACCTCAGTCCCCTGATGTCCACTCAGGAAGGGAAATACCTCCCATGCCCTCTGCTTGCAGCACGGGTCATAGGTTTCTTTTCCTGATGGGACAATTACTGATTTCAGCCCTTAGTTGTTTTTCAGGCTTCATTAAGAATTATGATGCAATTAATAAAACTATGACCTGGCCTTGAAGGAGTATCCTATAGGAGAGATGAAGAACAGTAAAAATATCAACTATTAGTGATGAGTAGCTTATATGCCAGGCACTGTTGTCTGAATTTTGTACATACTGACTGTTCTTACTCTCACCTATGTTGTAATATTAATGAGTACGATTATTTTTATTGTACAGACGAGCAAATCCAAGCATTGAAAAGTTCAACAGAAAGCTCTTATCCATTATATAAACAGATCTCTTACCACCCCATAGGTGTGTGCTCTGACCAAAGCCAAAACAGACTTCTGAGACAAAGACAGAGATAGAGAAATTACTAAGATTATCTCAGAGACCATAGGATAAAAGCACCAGTATATAAACAAGAGTGTTCAGTAATAAACCTAGCAATAAGCAATTAATGAATACCAACTGCTCCTCAGTTGATGGGCCACTCTTCTGGGGTTCCATCTATAGCTAATGAGTTATGACTCATTAGCTCAATTCAGGGCTGCATGTCTAAAGCCATTGGTTGGTTGTTGAGTGAAAGAAATCCACACAGTGGGTATTCACATTAGCTTGAGGACCTGTAATATTCTGGCCCTATGAGAAGTATACTATATGCATTGCCTTGTTTAGTCTCACAGGGACATATAACAGATGCATCCATTTTCGGATGAGGGAGACCACAACCACTAGCTTACCTAGTGTGGTAGTTTAAATGTAATTGAGCCCCATAATCTCATAGGGAGTTGCACTATTAGGAGACGTGACTTTGTTGGAGGGGGTGTGGCCTTGTTGGAGGAAGAGCGTCACTGTGGGGTTGGGCCTTTGAGGTTTCCCATGCTCAGGATATGGCCCAGCGTTACAGTCGACTTCCTGTCACCTATAAGATGTAGGAATCTCAGCTATTCTGCCAGTACCATATCTGCCTGCATGCCACCATGCTCCCTGCCATTGTAATAATGGACTGAACCTCTGAAACTGTAAGTTGCACCTCAATTAAATGTTTTTCTTATAAGAGTTGCCATGGTCATGGTGTCTCTTCATAGCAATACAAACCCTAACTAAGACACCCAGCCCTTGCCCCATCCCTTCACTTAAGTTTACTTATAAACATGTCTTTATGCTTTGAGATACAAAAGTAAAGTCTCCCTATATTGTCTGATGGCTGGCTTGAGTACAGTGTCTGCCTGGGACCAAATTTGGGATAGAGAATGTATTTTTAAGCCCATTTAACTTGAAAGTTAGCATATTGCTTCTCAACTTCGTATTGAAAAAAAAATCTATATGGGAAGCTATTTTTATAAGTTAATCAAGATATACTTCAACAAAAATTCTAAAAAGAGAAAAAACAATCAAAGTATAACTGTTACTACTACTCTAAAATAATAATAATAGAATACAGAGATGAGCCAAACAAAGAAAATTAAAACCCATTGTAATCCGACTGCTGTAATAACTGCAGCTAACATTGTGACCTTCATGAATGTCCTTCCAGATGTTTCTAAGCATATGAAAGAGGATACAGATCATACAGAGCACTTTCAACATACTGTCTGTGCCCAACACCTCTAACCCCCAGCTCCAGTCAGAGTACCTCATAACATATTGGCCATGACAGCTGTATCCCTTCTAGAGAGGGCTCACACTGACATCAAATTCTCTGACTTCCGTGACAGAGAATAGAAGTGGGGGCAGCAAACTAGAGAGAGGAGGGATGTGGATGGTAGGGTTTTGTTTGCTTGTTTTTTGAGACAGGGTTTCTCTGTGTAGCTCTGGCTGTCCTGGAACTAGCTCTTTCGACCAGGCTGGCCTTGAACTCACATAGATCCACTTGTCTCTGCCTCCCAAGTGCTGGGATTAAAGGCAACTGCCACCACCACCTGGCTGGATTTTAGGGTTTTAAAGTAGGATTTTTTTTTTAAGAGAAGAACATAAGTACCCATGGTATACAAAGGAGAGAAATTGGGGGGAATTTAAAAAGGACCACAATCTTAGTCAGGGTTCTATTGCTATGATAAAACATCATGACCAAAATCAAACTGTGGAGGAAAGGGTTTGTTTGGTTTACATTACAACCCACCATCAAAGGAAGTCAGGTCAGGTCCTCAAGGCTGGAACTTGGAGGTAGGAACAGAAGCAGAGGAGGAATGCTGCTTTCTGGCTTGTTCTCCATTGCTCAGCCTGCTTTCTTAGACAACTCAGGACCATCTGCCCAGGGCTGGCACCTTCCACGGTGAGCTGCCCCCCCTACATCTATCAGTAATTAAGAATATTCTAGATAGGCTTGCCCACAGGCCAATCTCATAGAGATTCTCTCAGTTGAGATCCCTTTCCCAGATGACTAGCTGTGCCAACCTGACATAAAACTAACCAACATAACCACTGAGTGTGATGACATCACATATATGAAAAATATGAGTAGAGGGTAGAGATACTTACAAATTATTATTGTTAGCATCGTTCTTTGGTAACATACTCTTTCAGAATGAACTGTCTGGATTTATGATTTTATAAACAGAAAACAAGCATACGTGCACATGTAAACATGGATATAAACATATGAAGTTTTTAAAAGTTTATTTAATTTTTATTTATGTGTATGTGTGTGAGGATGTGACACATGTATGCAGGTGCCCTTAGAGGCCAGAAAGGGTGTTGGATCACCTGGAAGTGGAGTTCAGGTGCTGGAAGAAAGTGCTGTTAGCTGCTGAGCCATCTCTCCAGCCCCCATGTAAAGCTTTAAAAATACACATTAATGTATCTATAAATTATTATATATAATACTATATATAACATTCTTCGTCAATAAACATGCATTTATAAGGAACAACCTTAATAATGTTGTAACTGTATCATATGTAGTTTTAAGATTATAATGAACAGTCCACTGTTTTAAATGGTCTTTTGATATCTTACTATATAAAACAAGCTGTAAAATATATCCTTTCTATTAAACTTTGTATATAGCCATGAATAAATTTATACAAGTGGAATTGCTGGTGTAGAGAATATGCACATATTTAAGGTTTGGAGCAGTTATAGAATTTCATATGGTATATCACAACCCAGAGAAGAAATTGAAACTGTTCTTTCTCCCCTGAACACAGGGAACCCTGGCCTTGAACTTTATGGTGCCCCCACATAGGACAAACACCTACAGTTCTTATCATGTTGTTTTATTTCTTTAATTTTTTTAAAGATTTATTTACTTTATTACTTTATGTATATGAGTAGTTTGTCTACATGTATGTGTGTGTGCTGTGTTCATGCCTGGTACCTACAGAGATCAGGAGTTGGATCCCCTGGGACTGGAGTTACAGACAGTTGTAAGCTACCATGTGGATAGCTCTGGAAACTGAACCTAGGTCCTCTGGAAGAGCAAAAAGTACTCCTTACCACTGAGCCAACTCTCCAGCCCTCCATGTTGTTTTCCAAAGAGTAGGCCATTCCCATACACCAAGGCAGCCTACACAGTGGCTAAAAATCCATTTGACCTCAGTTTCTTTTGAAACCCCATGGGAACAAACTTGAGGGACATCATAGCTCTGCTGGGGACCCCACAGAGTTTCTGGAAACTATTCCACAAACTTAATTCTACTGTTTGGCTTTGGGGAACATTTGTAGCCTAAAGTTTTCAAAAAATAAATTAACAGCTAGTTTCAAATAAGAATACACTAATAACTTGAAGACAAGTTATTGAGTAGCAGAAAATATTAGGGTCTGTATTTAGGATATACAAATAACTTCTACAAATGAGTAAGAGGCTTCCAATTTAAAAATGATATAATATGCTTGAAAAGGTATTTCAACAAAGGACATTGTCAAGATGTCCGAGAAACACATCCATCATCAGTCACTGGGAAAATTATGTCACTTCAAATTCAGTGGAATGAGTGAGATGAAAAAGTATAATAGCAAATGCTTACGAGGCAGAGGAGTAGGGTTGAATAATCATTGCTGATGAGAAGGAGAAGCTTCCCACGCCTATAAGTCTGACTGTAGTTTATGAAACAGTCAGACCTATATGCCCACCTTACAGCCCGGAAACCCTATTCTGGTTATCTGGGGTATATGAGAACATATGTTCACGACACAACTAAATTCTTAGAGTAATTTTCATACTAGCTCTGAAGTGCAAACAACCCAAATATCCCGCAGTAGAATGACGAAAAAGCAAATAGCATTGGATTTATATGATAGACTAGTAACAGGAAAAAACAAGACACTGCTAATGCAGTGGGATAGATAAACTGGAGTGGAAGAAGTCAGGCACACAGTCTATACTGAACAATTCATTTGAGTCCAGAAAGAAGCAGGGCCATGAGGGTGGGTATCAGAATAGTTGCCCCTGGAAGGGTGATGCTTACTGAAAGGGGAATGAGGGAACCATCTGTGGTGGGTGGGTAGGTGAGAGAGAGAAAGCTTCTGTATTTTGATTGGGCTGGTGGTTGCAAGGGTCTGCACATTTTCCACAGATCAGAGTACTTTACTATATATCAGTTTCACCATGATAAAACAAAATGGGTTGTGGCAGCAGAGCTGGTTTGAAGGGGCTAGTCAGGGAAGATGTGCCTGAGGAGCTGGTATTTCTGAAGACTTGAGGGCAAAGGGGCTGGCTATGTACTTATCACTGGGAGGGCTTCATAAAAAGCCCTAAAGTAGGAAAGAGTTTAGAGCATGTGAAACAGAGAAAGAACCACTATGGAATGAATTGTGACCCCCAAATTCATACCCTGCAGAGGTATTCCCCGGGACTCAGGATGTGATCCTGTTTGGGGGTCTTTTAGAGAGGTGATCAAGTTAAAATGAAGTCATTTGCATGGGCCCTAAACCAACACTATAGATGTCCTTCTAAGGGGGACATTTGGATACAGACATCTATAGTGGAAAGACAGCTGACAATCCGCAGGACTTCCATCTGCACACCAGGGCAAACTAATCCTGCCCACACCTTGACCTAAGACTCCTGGTCCCCAGCACTCTGAGGAAGTAAACTTCTATTATTGACACCATTTTGTGCTCTAGCAAACTAAGACATGACCTTGTGGCTGAAGCTCCAATTGCCAGGATTGGGGCTGATCCCAAAAGGTCCCGAAGGCCATGGAAAGAAGGTTGGACTGTTTTCAGAGGGCAATAGCAAACACCTAGAGACTTCTAAGCAGGAGGGAAGAGCGGCTGGAATTTCTAGGAAGTTACTAGGAGGCCCATGCACTATTCCAGGCAAGATGAGAGGGCAGGGGTTTGATGAGGGTGGTCATGGCAAAGACAGTGTGGTGACTTCATGACACAGTCTGGAAGAGGACCAACAGGACTTGATGGATTAGAAGTGGGAGAAACGAAGAGGGAGGATGGAATTAGGCTGAGCCCTTTCCTAAGAGGAACTGCACTGTTTGTACATTTGATGTTCCCCAAGCTCCCCAAGTCTGTGTCTTCCTCTGGGCCCTTCCATTTGCTGTTCCATTATTGGGAGCTCTCTTTCCCCAGGCTAACGTGTGTGGCTCTCTGATGTGAGGTCCTTGCTCAGAAGTGACTTTCCCAGAGACCTTTGCCCTTAGCTAAGATATTAAGACCAGTCCCTGTCATTCTCTACCGTTCACTCTGCTCCTTGGCTCTCCAGTGTCCCTTTGGCATTCCCCTGCCCATCTTTGTGCCTTTAATTCCATTCTCCTACTGGACTGCAAGGTCCTGGAGGGCAGAGACTTGCCCTGTTTCTTGCTGAGTCCCCAAATGGCACATAGTGAGACCTTAATAAATACTCATGGAATGAAAGGGTGCAAAGTAGTTTTAAAATCCTAAAGAACATCTATTTAAAGGTCTTCAGCAGAAAAGGAATCTTCACAGTTCTAGATGAACTAGACAGTCATATTTTAAATGGAGCTGAAGGGCTTGTAAGAGTTTGTATTCTAGAATCCCAGTTATGACCCCAAAGCAGAGGAACATCTCACAGGCCTCTCCTTTCCATACTCGTCCTCACCCAGACACTGCATTTTAGAGTACAAAAGTTTGAAAAGCCCCCTCCAAAATTTGCCACAAGGCTCTGCTTTTCTCCTTGGTGCTAACCACAGCTCCACCTTCCAGGAGAACAGTCTCCACAAATCCTACATCTGCCTGGCAAGGGCCCAAGAGCAGGCCGGAAAGGATGGTTACTAAGATGGGTCCTGGGCATGGATCTGGCTCTTGTCTGTTTCCCTTACCACTAATCATGGTCCTGGGGTCCACACAGCGCAGCCCACCTCCCCCATTTAACACATGCTCTGGATCTCACAAGCCCACGTGCTACCCGCCTCACTGGAAGCAGGGATATATTTAGAAAGCTGCCTCTGGAAAACTAACTCCAGGGGCTCTGCCTTTGTGGAATTCGGCACAGGAGTGGAGAGGCCTCTGCAGCCACTTCCTTCTGAGCCCACATCTCGAATCAGTCTCTACCAATAAAGCGATACTGGCCTTCATCAGCATAGGCTGTGGTCCAAAGAAGTGGGTGAGGACTTCTTACACCTGCAAAATTTCACATCCATTCCTGGGACCCACTGCAGTCATACAGGCCACGGGGTGAGAAGACAGCATTGTTTCTGTGTTCTGGGCAAGCTGAAGAAACAGGATGGGGTTTCTTCATTGACTTTTAATCTTCCCAGGAGTGAGAACTGAGACCACATGGAGAGGACAGTGAGAGACAGGAGGCATCCTCATTCTTCACTATCATCCCTGCTCCTAAACAAACCTCCTTAGCAGCAGGAGCCTGAGAGGGCAGGTTCCAGCGTTTCTGTCCCTTAGCCTGCTGTCCTTCATTTACAGTGGGAGTTCAGTACTGAGTAGATTAAAATATCCCATGAGGCCACACTGTTTGGGAAAGTGTGACCTTTGGAGGTGTGGCCATGTGCTGGAGTGACATGAAAAGGTCTCAGGTACCCATCACCAAACCCATCACACCTAAAAAGGTTCCCTTTGGGTACTATGAGCCCTTTCCTTGGTGTAGGACACATTTCACAGAAGATGGGAGATGTCTACAGGGCTGCGGTGGAAAGGAGGCAGAAGACAGAGCATCACTCACCCCTGATGGAGTCTGAGAGCTGTGGGTACCACTGTTGCCTGCCTGCCTGCCTCCCTCCTACATACGGCTCTGCCAGCATCAGCCAATTTGTTCTCACAGTAATCCTGTGAGGGAAAACCATGTTTGTTCCCATTTTATACACAGGCACACTAAAGCACAGATAGGTGAAGTTCTACCCATAATTCACACAGCTAGGTGGCAGTTCAGCTCCAGAATCTGTGATTGCAGTTCCTGCCTTGCTTGTGAACTTTGAGAGTGGTCAATAAGCCACAGTCACCGGGTTAAAAACTACTGTTTCCAAAGGAGTCCGTCTGAAAGCCTCTTGGGAAGTTGTTTTGTTTTGTACTTTGAGATGAATCACCTTGGCTGAGCTGGTGCTGCAGGCCAGGAAGGTCCTCTCCTGTGAGTCAGCACTGCTTCGTAGCTGACAGACTATCCCCACATCTACCCTGATATGCTCTTCCTCCTCTTCAGCCTTGCAAAAGTCTGACAGCAGTACAAAACAAAACAAAACAAAACAAAAAACCCCACAAAACCCTCTTTGGCAGCCCCTCTTTGAAATCCACCTCTGATGCACACACTTCCAACTGGACTTGGACTTCCCAACCCCACAGTGAACAGCTGAGGTACCACCCTGGTGCCCTGGTACCACCCAGGCTGGCTGTGTCCTGAGTGGCCACCCAAAGAGGACAGGCTGACATGGAAGGGGACAGTGGCATGGAGGAGTGTGCTGGGCTTCCTTAGAGAGGAGCCTTCCTCTAGCAGCGAGTACTGTGACAGCCTTGGCGTCCATCCTCTCCCTACCCATGTTCTAGTTTGGTTTTATTGCTGTGACAAAACACTGACCCAAAGCACTTGGGGAGGGGAGGGTTTATCTCATCTTACACTTCCAGGAAATAGTCCATCACTGAGGGAGGTCAGGACAGGTGTTCAGGGAAGGAATCTGGAGGCAGGAACCTGGAGCCAGGAACTGAAGCAGAGACTCTGGAAGAATGCTGCTTCCTGGCTTGCTCAGGCTGCTATCTTATGTAATTCAGGGGTAGCACCTCCCACGGTGGGCCAGGCCTTCCCACATCAATCATTAAGCAAGAAAATGTTCCACAGACTTGCCTACAAGTCAGTCTGATGGAGGCAATTCCTCAGTCGAGGTTCCCTCTTCCCAGGTGACTTTGGTTTGTGACAAGTCGACAAAACCAAACCAGCATACCCTATGTCTCAGCCAGGGGCTCTGGGTGGGACAAAGCCTGTGCCAGGGCTACTGGCTAGGCCTGGCTTGGGTAAGTCAATTAGTGTTGTGGCTCTTGCTGTTACGAATTGACTTGACGGACACAGAACTGGGCATTCACTTTATGGTGGCGCAATTGGAGTAAAAATTCTAAATTTTGTTTCATAATCAGGACATGAATTTTCTGCTGTGCTGGTCAATGCAAGGGGCAGTTGTGATGGGTGGGACTGCTGCAGCCACTCATTAGAGAGAAGCAAGCCTGTGCCTAAGGAGACCCAGCCCTGTATAATGTGGAGGGATGAACTGACATATCAATCAAACTGTCCTGAACTTACCATAACTAATGCATTCCCTATTGTTTGAAAATGGTTTGAGTGGCATTGAGTATCCTGTTGCTTTCAGCCAGAGCATCTGAACCAATCACCACCACTCACTACAAACAGCAGTGTGCACAAGTATGCGTCTACAGCTTCCATAGTGCTTGTGTGATTCAGGGGGATGAATGTGCCCACTTTACAAGTTTCAGCTCAGGGGTCACCTTTTCTGGTTGACACCCTTGTTTGTTCATTTGCTCAACAAATAGAGATACTGCATATACTGTATGCCAGCTCCTATCCTGAGTGCTGAGGTTTCATGAATAAAACATAATTTCTGCCCTTGAAGAGTCAACTGGAGAAATAATACAAATAAACCAACAAGCAGAAGCCAGGGGTGGGAGTTAAGGACTGTGGGCTGAGGACTAGGTATTACTGGAACAACAACAACAACAACAACAAAAAAAGGATGGGCATCTAAGCCAAACCCATAGACAGGCATGGGGGGGGGGTTGGAAGAGACTGTGGGCAAGATGACATTTAAAGTAAGTTCTGAAAGCACTGCCCACACCAGCATCTTTACCTGGAGAGGTATGTAGGGCAATGTCTTGAGATATTTTTGGTTGTCGTGACTGGGAGGGGCTACTGGCAGCTCCCAGGTAGAGCCAAGGATGCTGTCCAACAAAAAGCACATGAAGACTAACCAGCCCCAAGTCTTAACATCAGATGAAGCAGGCAGGAAGACGTGCTTTCCACAGAGCAATAAGCACATAATACAGGGAGCAAAGAAATCACGTGACACAACACACTTGGGGAAGGGCATCTGGGTTGCAGCTGATGGGTCAGGTGATGGAGTGGAAGTACCAGCTAGCAGAACATGGCTGGCTCAGCCACAGCACCTAAGTCTTGAGCTGCTGGGAACTTAGATTCGAGATCCAGACTCAAAGCTCTAGGAGTCACAAGAAGATATGGAGGCAGAGTGTGTGGAGGCAGAGTGTGTGGTGTTGTAGACGTTGCTCAGTCCGTGGTGGTGAGCGATAGTTACTACACTGGGCAGTGGCTGTGGGACATCCAGGGAAGATCAGACCTCCTGAAGGACTCTCTCTTCCCCTACCCAAGTTCATTGTCACAGAAAACCTGTACCTTTCTGCACCATTAATCATAACTTGGGACAGGCCCCAGAATTGATTCAGCATCCCCTCTGTCTTAGTTAGGGTTTTTATTGCTGTGAAGAGACACTATGACCACAAAAACTCTTATAAAGTAAATCATTTAATTGGGGTCACTCACTTATAGTTTCAAAGGTTTAATCCATTATCATCATGATGGGGAGCATGATGCGTGCAGGCAGATGTGGTGTTGGACCTGAGAGTGCTACATCTTGCAGGCAACAGGAAGTTGACTGACTGACACTGAGGGAAGCTTGAGCAAAGGAGACCTCAAAGCCTGCCCACACAGTGACATACTTCCTCCCACATGGCCACACCTCCTAATAGCACCACTCTCTTTGGGGGCCATTTTCTTCAAACCACCACACCCTCCCAGAGTCTCACCCAGGTAGGACAGTAGAACTTCACATATGAAGCTTAGATACTCATGCCAGTAGAGAAGGTAAAATCATGAAGAGTTAAGTTTCTGAAAATTCCCTTAAAGAACCCATGCAGGACTGCATACATGGCCTTGTGCATAGTCTTATAGAAAGTAGGAAAAAAGTATATACAAGGTGAACAGAATATACATAAGTTTTTTAGCAATAGGTTAACTTTTTTTTTTTCTTTGAGGGCCATGTTGTTGAATTTGAATCAGTTAAATGCATACAGCCTGTAATGGTTTTATCATACTCAATAAGTATGATGGATACAGGCCAGGGTGGCACAGCCTTCAATCCAGGACTTGGGTTACAGAAGCGGGCTGATCTCTGTGAGTTGGAGGGTAGCCTGGTCAGCATAGTGAGCTCCAGGTTAGCCAGGGCTACATCATTAGACCTTGTTTCTATCTCCTCCACAAAAGTATGATGGGCAGTGGAAGGGACAGTGAATCCCCAGGAGTGTTCTCATGTCTACGCTGACAGGCATTGACTCCCCAAAGGCTTAGGGACCCACAGGTAGGCCAAAGGGCACATAGGCATAGAAGAAACTAGAAGACCAGGATTGCTTCTCAGGACAAGAGGGCCCAGGTGCCAGGCACCTCTCCAGCTGTCAGCCTCAGAGATCAGCTCTTGCTAGGAACACCCATCCATAGCTAAAGACAAGAACCTTATCCAAAGATACCCAATGACTGGTCTATGAATCCACTGCTTCACTCAAACTCAGCACAACCCTGCAGGGCCATCTATACTCCAGTGAAAGTCATCTGAGACCCAATGGAATCTGCACCATGGTCTGTCTTCTAACTCTGCCCAGTCCTGCTTTCCCCGCTTTGACAACAGGTATTTATGTAAAGATCATACTGCATTCAGGGGCTACCCTAAAGTCACAGGTCTGAGAGTCCGAGAGAAGCTACAATGCCCAGGTAGGAGCCCAGGATGAGAGCAGGCAGATCTAGAGCTGGGGCTCTGATGGAATGAGCAGGTGGATAACACCTGAGTGGTCCTGGCCGAAGGGAAGGATTGTCACTTGTCAGTGGGACGCTGTCTTCATGGAAGAGAAGCGCTGGGCCTACAGGGCCATGTATGGCTCTGAGTAGAGTTACTCAGGTACTCTGACATCCTTCCTGCTGCCTCACAACCCTGTCAACAAGAATTCCACCTTTTACTCCCTCCCCTGAACCTTACTAAGTGGCTTCCATCTTGGTAAGGTCAGCATCTTCCTGGACAGCCCTAGCTTGATGAGATTAGGACTTCATCCACAGCTCCTTTACCACAAGGACCTCAACCCCTGCCTTGGGTTCTCCCAGAGAGTCCGAGTTCCCATTACCAGATGATCTCCTTTGGACTGGAAGTTCTATAAAAATACAACGTACTGCAAATGGACTTCAGGTAATATATCAAATTAAGGTCACTACTGCACAAATTAGTTGGCAGAAGTGGGGGGAAAGAGGTTAAATTCTGAGATGGGGGACTATGTAGAAAAGTTCCAGGTGAGATAGGGTTAAACACAAGAGATGCTAGCTAAGGGAGCAACATGCAGGTTGCTTCTAGAATAAACAACAAAACCACTTGGAGGAAAGGGCAAAGTCCCAAGTCTAGCTCTTTGCTTCCCAGGGAAGTCAAAAGCTGACAGGACCCTCAGTAGGAATGTTTCCAACACTGGAGGACATACCTGTGATCTGCCTTGGTCTCTATGAAAGCCAAAAGATGCTGAGAGGTAGTAAGTTGGGGTCAGAACAGTTTGCATTCATAACAAGATTACCTAGGAGACCCCAGAGTTGCTATGGCCTGTTGCATACAGTCAGGGCAGCTTTCTAGATCATATTTTATTTCATTCTTTATGGAATCCATCAAAATAACTGTTTCAACTCCTTGGTCTCCTTCTAGGAACCACAGCTCATCTGTAACTAAGGGAGCTGGCAGCCCTGTTAGCACATGGCCACTCATATAAACACCCATTACACAAGAAAAAGTGTATCCAGGCTTCACGAGCTGTTGGAGATTGAGATCTGAGCCAGTGGTCATCCCCCCATATCTCTATGATAATTACTTTTCATTGTCAACGTGATTGGATTTAGCATCATCACAGAAACATAACCCTGAGTATGTCTATGAGGGAGTTTCCAGAAAGGTTTAACTCAGCAGAGAAGACTAGTCCCAAACAGTGACACTGTCCCCTGGGTTAGGGTCCCAGAGGGAACAAAAAGGAGTTGGTGAGTTGAGCACCCATATCCATCTCTCTCTGCTCTTGGCTGTGGACACAATGTGCCCAGCTGTCATACCCTCCTGCGGCCAGACCTTCACTGCTATCATGGAACGGACCCTCAGAGTGTAAGCCAAAACAAACCATTTCTTCCTCAAGTTGCTTTTCTCAGAGCAATGAGAAAGGTCACTAATACGGAAAACTGGTGACTAAAATGGACCCATTGTTGTGATAAACCTAACCATGAGGTCTTCAGATCTCTGGAACTGTTTTGTATGAGGAATGTGGAAGAGTTTGGAGCTCCCGACTAGGAAGTTGTGGTTCACTTTGGCAGCCAGCATCGTTGGTCACATGGGACCCCATATGAACCCAGGGAAAGATCAATATTCAAAATCTAAAATACAAATTCTTCTGAATACATATTGATTTAATCACCACCATGAAGGAAAAATGTCACAAATAAAACCCTCATGTGTCAGGGGCCACCTGTAGCTCTACAATATGGAACTTCAGGCAAAGCATTTGAGAGAAATTTCAGAGAATCAGCTTATAATGAAGGTCTGGGAGTTAGACAGATCCCTGCGAGGCACAGGGACCACAGACAATAAAGATGGCAAACTTTCAGCTTCTTCTTCACCTTCCTTATCTGAGATGAGGCAAGGCCTGGTAGCTTGAGACAATGGCCTGGTAGGCATTCCTCTCCCACAAAGAGGACACACCTGCCAGCAAAAGCTTTGAAGAAGTTCAAGGCCCAGCCAGGCCAGGGTTACCCAAAGTGGTGGGCCTATAAGCTTCCCTGTCGTTGTTTAAACTGACCAAATTAAGAGAAGAGGACCCCAATTCCAGCTACCAAAGACTCTTAAAACCCTCAGCCCTCAAGGAGGGCCTAGATTTCGGCTTCCTGGGCCCCCCTCTTCCGTGCAGAGGCCCCTGTTCTGTGTTCCTTGCTGTGTATGTGTCCCTTTCCACCATTACTAGAAGCTGGTTTTCATCTGTTGATTCTTTCTGCCTGCTGTGTCTGAGATTCTCCATGCTGCTACCTGTTGTGCTTGAGATTTCCCCCTGCCTTTAATTCTATAACCGGCAGAGAAGACACTCAATTCAGTCCCCTAGCTGGTAACAATGGCATTTTTGAGAGGTTAATATTCATCCTCAAAGCTGGAGGTCAAACAGTCATTTCAGGTGCTCCCCCACTGTCAAGACTGAGAGCTGTCTCCATTTCTGTCGTAGACTTGAAAACACACAATCTCCCAGAAACACCTCAGGTGCCTTCTGGGGTAGGGAAAGCCTTTTTTTGTTTGTTTGTTTGTTTGTTTGTTTTCTTTAAAGACTGTAGCCCCTGGTAGGTCAACCATGCTCCAGTGGATAGTGGATAGCCCCACACCCATGACTATATGGATGGTACAAATTGGATCAGGACAAGAAGTTAAGTGGGGTTGGGGAACAGAGGGCAGATCTTGGAGGGTGAGAGTTTAATACGATAAAAAGAAAGAAAGGAAGGAAGAAAGAAAGATAAAGAGAGAGAAAGAAAGAAAGAAAGACAGACAGACAGGTAGGTAGGTAGGTAGGTAGGTAGGTAGATAGATAGATAGATAGATAGATAGATAGATAGATAGATAGATAGACAGACAGACAGACAGACAGACCTCAGGGCTTGTGATGTACCTCAGTGATAGAATGACTGTCTAGCTAGCATGCAGGAAGCCTTGGGTTACTTAGCCAGCATTGCAAGGCAAAGAAACAAATGTCCCCTAAAAGGGACAAAATAACCAGCCAAGGAGTGCGTTTTTAATTCTGGGGATGATTTGAATGTTTCCAGCCCTCTAGAAGCCAAGCCTGCTCCATCTGTGCACATTGGGTAAGCGGTTGGGCTGGTACAGGAAGAAGTCATTTCAGTCCTTATTCTGCCCAAAAATCAGAGTAGGACATTTCTTTTATTCATGAATTAATTATTTTCTACATAATTTTCATTCATAAAGTCACATTTTATTTTATTTTAACATAGGCTTTAAAAAGGTTTTTTTTTTTTTTAAATTATGTTTTAAAAATTATGTCATGTGAGTGCAGGTTCCTTAGGAGGCCAGAAGATGGCATCAGATGCTGTGGAGCTGGAGTCACAGGTGGTTGTGAGTCACCAGGGTAGGTGTTAGGATCCAGTCCCCACCCTCTGCAAAGGTATGACATACATCCCAACTGCTGAGCCATCTCTCCAGCTCAGAAAGCAACATTTTACGTAAGATTTATAAAATCTAGAGAGATGGTCAGCAGGTAAGAGTGCTTGCTGCTCTTGCAGAGGACCAGAGTTCTGTTCCCAGGACTCACACGGGGTGGCTCACAAAGGCTGAGAAGCTAGGCCTGCTGACTCTGATACCCTCATCTTGCTTCCATGGGTACCAGCACACTCAGGCATGCTCAGACACAAATATACATACACAATCCAAATGAATAAACAATAAAAATCAATGCCTTTAAAGGAGTTAGGCATGACCATATGCACCTGTAACCCCAGGGCAAGGGGTAGAGGGTGTGGAGACTTGGGGTGACTGAAGCTTGCTGGCCAGCCTAAATGGAAAAACAGTGAGTTCCAAGTTTAGTGAAAAACTCTGTCTTGGGGGAAAGGTGGGTGGAGAGTGATATTGGAAGATACCTGAAGTCTTACTCTGGCCTCTACACAGGCACACATGGGCGTGCAAGCACCTACACACACAGGTGCATACACACATGCACACATACATACACCATGCACAACAAACATGTACACACACATATACACAAAGATAAGCTTTTTAAAATTTTAGAGGCTCCCTCTTCTTTGTACATTAGTCTGATATTCTGTTTTCTTCCTGCTATATGCATTAGGAGGAATTAAGTTCAAAGCCAAAAATGGTTTAATTATCTAGTCTGCCTGTTAAGAGTGATCAGTTTAGGACATCTTTTTAAACATACTTCATCCTTTTATCATGAGTGTGTACTCTTAGAAAACGACCCTAATTAGGTCACTAATCACTCAGTGTCCTGGCTGATGGAGGGAGGAGGATGTTCGGAGTAGCTTCTGCAAAACATGGCAGTTCCAAACTTTCACAGGGCTCTCTCCTCTGCAGATCCAACAGCTCTGGCTAGATGGGAAACTTTTCTTTTAATATTTATTTATTATTAGATTGCTTTCATACAATGTATTTTGTTCATGTTCTTCCCCCTGCATCTCCTCCAAGATCCCCTTACCTCCCTATCCATCCAACTTCATTCTCTCTCTCTATCTCAAAACAACCAAAAAAAACCTCACCAAGACTGAATATTAAAACAAACAAACAAAAACAAATACAACAAAAATTACCAAAATAAAACAAAAAGCACATGCAGAAAGAACATGGAGTCTGTTTTGTGTTGGTCAACTGCTTGCGGGCATGAGGCCTGTCTGGAGTGTGACTGATTTACTTGGTGTCACTCCACTGGAGAAAGCTGGTTCCCCTTTCCTGGCAAGTGCATGTATCTTCTTGGTTAGGGGTGGGGCTGAGTCTGCTTCCCCTTCCTAGTGCTGAGATTTCATCTGGCTTGAACCTGCACAGGTCTTATGCATGTGTCTTTGTCTCTGCGAATTCATATGTGGATCAGCCCTGTTGCGTCTGGAAGACACTGTTTCCTTGGAACCATCCACCACCTCTGGCTGTTATAATCTCTCCACCTCCTCTACTGGATAGCTCCCTAGGCCTTGAGGGACGGAGTTGATAAAGACATTCGGTTTAGTGCTGAGTGCTCCAAAGACTCTCACTCTCCACACCTTGTCCAGTTGTGGGTCTCTGTGTTAATTGCAATTTACTGCGAGAAGAAATTTCTCTGATGTGAGTTAAGGAATGCTGTAATCTGCATCCTAGCCCAGTGTGGCAGTTGATGGTCCCTAGGACAGAATGGTTCTGTGGGTCAGCGGGAGTCACAAATGAACGGAGATGTCCTCAAAGGAAGGGGCAGTGAAGAAAAACTAAGGGGGTCTGGAACCAAACCAAGAGACCAAGGGGCCTGAGGGGATGGAGGTGGGCTGGAAGGAGGCTATGGGAATTGTGCAACAGCCCAGGCTGCCTTCCATCCTGTGGCTAAGATTTGCTTGTGCAGCACACTTTACCTGCTTATTTGTGTATTTATTCATTTATTTCGATATGAAGGCTTTTCCTATGGGGATGTAAAGTAGTCAACGTTTGGTAAATTCAAAATTAAATCAATCTCCCTGATTTTTTTGTTCCCACAGCATTGAGTTTCCTTAACCTGGCAGAAAGGTCTAAATATTTTGGCCTAGTTTGCGATCTCCAGACCCAGGAGGCAGAACAGCACATTTCCAACCAAGTGACAGGTTCGCTGCTGGCCTAATGGATTCTTTTACCAGGAGGGCCTTGACACTTTTGGAAAATGAATGCATTGTTTAAAACTATCACTTACTTCTTTCCCTTCTTTATTTGCTGATCTTTTTTATTTTTATATAAGCTTTTCTACATAAGGATTCCTCTGAGACCTCACAACTGATCTCCCACAGAGGTTCAGAAATACAGGAGATGTCTTACGTGAGATCAGCTGCATAGCAGGAAGGAGGTATTGAGAAGTCACATTGCATGCTGGTTAAGAGCGTGAGCCCGGAAGGCAGACAGACTATGGATCTAGTCTGAGCCCTGGTTTCCTCTTCTGTGAAACGGGTATAATGACTGGAAACATGAAAATTCAACTATATAGCACACTAAAGTGAGCAGAATAGGACTTGATCTGTACTGTGCGGCCAAGGAAGGTTAACTACTTGTCATGAATGGTTCAAGAGACAGGAAGGGCAGTCCTGGTTCACAGTCTGAAGTCTTAGCATTATTTTCTGTATGAGCATTTGGCTTAAAGAAACTTACAATGTTTTAAAGAATAACGCATATATTTCAAAGAAAAGTACACACACACACACACACACACACACACACACACGTGCATACATGCATGCACACTCACACCCACATGTTTACACACATCAGTGAAGGCTGAGCAATTTATTATTCTAGGTAGTTTACTAACCTGACCTTCTAAAGTTGAAAGTTATTCTATATGGCTAAAAATGTGTTGTGTTCCTTCAAGATCAGTAGGAAACCTCTGGCCTATTTCCTCATAACTGTAAAAACATCTCTGCCTAGACTCTTACAAGAAACCTATTAATAGTTATCTTGGATGAAGAGCCTAGCATGTCTCAGGGGTTTGAGTGGAAGAAAATGTCCCCAAACTAGGCAAGCTTCTAGAAATGGTGCTCTTGGCCTCTTGACAGGGGTGGAAGGATGGAAACTTAAAACTTAGGCTGATTTTTCTAAAGCCAGGCTCTCATTTGCTTTTTTATTTATTTGTGTATATATGGGGGAGGTAACTTGTGTGTGGTGTGTGTGTGTTTATGCGTGTTTGAATATATATGGGGATGCCCATGTATGTGCATGTCTGTGGAGGCCCGAGAATGATGTGGGGAATTTTCCTCTATTACTCTTCCACCTTATTCACTGAGGCAGGGTCTCTCTGTCACACCCAGAGCTCACTGACACGGAAAGTCTCGCTAGCCAGCTTGCTCTGGGGATCCTTCGTCTCTGCCTTCTGAATCTTAGGCTGTCATGTCTACCTGGCATCTACCTGGGTTTCTGGGCTTGAAGTCCTATCTTCCCAGCAGTGTGGCAAGCACTTTAACTGCTCAGCCATTTCTCAGGTTGCTTCTCCTTATTTTTTGAGACAGTGTCTCTCATTGAACTTGAACCACATCTTTTCAGCTAGGGCAGAGGTCACAGGCATTTGCAGCCATGCTTGATTTTAGCAGAGGTGTCTGAGGATCCACACTCTGGTCCTCTTATTTGAACAGCAGACCCTCTCACCCACAGAGCCATCTCCCTGGCCCAGAAATATTTCTTATAAAGGGAAAAAGTCTCTGTTAGGAGAGTTTAGCAGAAAAGCAAAGATGTAATATCAAAATACGAGGTCAGAGTGTCTAGATCTGCAAAGTGACAACCTCAAGCTGTTTTGTGAAGAAAAGACAGAGATTAGTATCACTGAAGGATAAGGATGAGTGGACGGGGACACTGATCAGTGAGGGAGTCTTGCTGAATGAGTCCAAGACCCTGGGTTCAGTGCCCCGCACTTGAGAAAAGAGATGAACATCACTATAACACAACATTAGATTTCAATCAAGAAAGATCATCAGAGACTCAAATTACCTCTTTTAAATTGGACCATTTAAAAAGCCCATTTTAAGTACTTAGAGCAAACAATGATTAATCTCAAAAGGGAAAAAAAAATCTTCTAGCCTTCAAATCAGCATGATATATTTAAAGAAATGAAGTGTCCTGTTCAAATCACCATTTCTCAAATTGTAAGTTTCTCCAGTATTTGAGTTGTTACTCTTGTTATACAAAAATTAATTTGTAATTAAAGAAATATTAAGGGGGAAGGGAAAGAAGCATTTTTTCCCATAACACTGAGATTACACGAAGATGCTTTGAAATTGTGAGGCAGGGAGAGTAGCAGTGTGCATCTCCACCTCAAGTGTGGGAACGTTCACACAAGCTCATGGGTGTAACTCCAAGTTCAGGAGGGCTCCGTCTCGAGGGAAGGAACTGGTTGGAGCCTCCTCATGTGGAGAAACCTGAAGGGCTGGAGGAGTGCTGGCAGTCTGGACACATCACTGAGCCCAGGCCTGTCAAACGGAAGCAGCTCTCACTGTTGGACATCTCATTGTTTCCATGGCTCACTAAGGAGTTACGAAATCAGGAACAAGTCCAAATTTTCAAAACTGTTATAGATTAAAAGCAGCCAGTGTTCCACGAACTCCTAGTGCATTGCTACAGCTGTTATCATGTTTCTACCAGTAAGAGGGAAGGAATTGAGACCATTTACAATCTCCCTTGAATTTGAGGTCAATAATACACTGTTTACAAAATAGAACAGTTTAGAAATCACAATCACTCTCACACGTCCCAAGCAGCTTACTTTGCAAAGGAGGAAAACAAACCACATGTCCCCCATCCCTAACACCCTTCCCCCATAACATAAAACCCAAACGGAACATTGCAGGGCATCTTGAAACTCCCCAAACATGTGGTAAACTGGAACATGCTGTATCCTCTGGCTTTCTGGGGAAAGCTTGCATCCACCCCAGTCCCCCAGACACTTACATCGTATCCACTGTTCCGGATTCCACGCCGGGGTCGCTCCCGTGTGACCAGAAGGTCCATCTCGGTTTCTCCTGGGCTTGGGCTGTTCAGAGACTGCCGGCTTCGGTAGACAGAGTTCTTCATCTGTTGCCTGAAGGAAATCCAACAACTGTTATGATGCAGCAAATGTCCTGACAGATGGAATTCTCCACTGATCCAAACCTACAGGCAACCAGTGGAGGGTTTGGATTGGCCTCAGAATCTCAGAACTGATGGTACTCAGTCTTTGGCTGTAAGAGGAAGTAGGGGAACAAGGTACCCTACCCCGTGAGCTGCCCAAGATGCTATAATTATTTAGCTGAATTATACATTCTTTCATATCAAATTAGGCAACTACAATCAATTAGAGTAGAGCAGCCTCATCTAAAATTCTGCTGATGGTAAGGCTGGGGGTTCTCTGCTGACCCTCGAGGACAGCTAACATTGCAGAACAAACTTGCCTTTGCTGACTCTGTTGACTCAACAGCCTCCTGGTCCTTTTTCATCTTTTAGATTTCAGGCATGGACTCCTACAATGTGTTAGTAAATGAAGCCTATAGAGAACGGGCCACTTTGAATGCTATGATCACTGATCGATTTCTTTTCTTTCCTTGGCGAAGACAATAAGCCTGAAGGCGACTTGGGGCCTATTCAGCTAGCCAGCCAACCAGTCACCAATTTTTTAATTAAAATTTTATTTATTTATTTATTTATTTTACCAAGTGCCTAGTGGTATGTACTAAGTACCTGGAAGCTGAACATCCATGACCTTGGTACTTCTTCTGTTTGTACCCCATGGGGGGGACAAACTGGCATGCTAACTTCTGAGTGATTAGTATTATTAATAAAAATAAGGAGGGCTGGGGAGTTGGCTTACTTGGTAAAGTATCTTGCAAATATGAGGACCTGTGTTCAAGTCCCAGAATATATGTTGTTAATAATAATGATGATGATGGTAATAATAATAATATTAATAAAGTCAGGTGTGGTAAAGCATACTTGTAATCCCAGCACTGGGGAGGCAGAGACAGGAGGACCTGTGGGTTCACTGGCTAGCCAGACTACCTACTTGACAAGTTCTAGGGCAATGAGAGACCTTGCCTCAACAGATAGTGGGTAAATTTTGAAGGATGATACCTAACAGCACAAATACACATGCACACATGCACACACACACACACACACACACACACACACACACACACACACATAAATAAAAATAAGAAGCTTAGACAAAGGGTAACCAGGAAGGTCAGAGAAGGCCTATTAAAGGAAGTGACCCTTTAGCTGAGTTCGAAATAGATGCAGCCCCTCAAGTGAGCCCAAAGCTCTTTAGGCCCAGGTAGCAGTAGCTTGTCCAAGGTGTCAACTCAGCTACTTCTCAAAGATTCATACATTTGCCACCATCCTGTTTCTGCTTGTCGATGGAGGAATCTGTCTACAGAGGGGACAGAGAGCAGCCACATAGAGAGAACACTGGAATGCTTTTTTCCTCCCACAAGCGGCGACTTTTGTCTGCAGGAGTGAGACCCACTAAGCACAGATGACTTCCATGGGATTCTGCAGAATGACAGAGGGCTTAAAAGTCCCCTTCACCCAACAGCAAAATAACTATGCCTCTAGACCATCTTCAGAGAACTCCTAAGTACTACCAATTACATGTTTCAGTTTAAGGATTCTAGATATTCATGTTTGGAGGAAAAGACCTGGCGTGTGCGAGCATGCACTCTCGCAAACACACACACACACATACACACACACACACACACACACACACACACACACACACACACACACACACAATTATTTTATGAATACAATAAGTTGCTTACAGCATTCAGTCACACAGGGACCAGCAAGAACTTCAAGGCAAGACTCCACCCTAGCTCTTAGCCATGAAAACAGCAGACACTCTTAAATCTCCTCCATCACCACCAGGAACCACACCGACTTTAAGAGAATCTGTTCTTTTTGCCTGCCTGGCTCCATGGTACTTGCCCTCTTGGTAAGTATAGCATGGTGCTTCTTGGAGGCTACCTTTCCTGCAGGGGTAGGAACTGGCTCAGATTGGACCACCACAGAATCATATCCCTACATCCATGTGATTGGTCAAGGAGGTGGGCACGTGACTTAAGTTGGGTCAGTGAGACTGAGTCTTGTGGCTACAGCCAGGAAAACTAGGAAAGAGGGGCTCTTTTGGATTTGAGGGACACAAACCTAGGGTTTCTTGCAGCTGGGTTTTTGCCATCATAAGGTTTTAGCCTACCTTCAAAAGAGGCTGGGAAAGTGAAGAGAAAGCGAAACCCAAATCAGTATAGTTCCCTTGATCTAGCCAGACTAAAGTTTTGGCCTTGCAGTAACGCTCAGTAATACAGTCCCCTTTTGTTTAACCAGTGTGTGCTGGATTTCCATTGTTAGCAAGCAAAAGAACCCTTGCTAATATGGCAGCATAAACCTTATATTATAAACTGTACCCTCTAGTTGTCTGAAACTAGAGGCTTCCTTTAGGAAAGGTTCCTGGGCACAGCAGGCAGTGAGCTGCATACATTTGGAGTGACTCGTGCCTTAAAGCAGATCCCAAAGAATTCGAATCCTTGACTTAATTACAACTATATTTTTGAGAAAAAAATAACCCGCACTTTATAGCTATCCAGCCAGTGTCAATTAGCCCATTAACAAAAGATGTACTAGTAAGAGCAGTGGCACAATAAGCAGGCAGATTGGCAATCGACAGTAGGTTATTTTGGAAGTATTAGACATATACTAATGAGGAACATGAACACGTTAAAAGCTTAGACCCTGGAGCACCCACTGGTTTATTGTGCCTTCAGAGAAAACATTGCATTACCATGGCTAACATTTTTTTTTTTTTTTTTTTTTTTTTTTTTTTTTTAGCAGTGCTGGGGACTGAACCCAGGGTCTTGCACATCCTAGGCAGGTGTGACCCTGTTGCTGAACTACCTCTTTAGCTCACTGTGCCAACCAGACTGTTATTTAACATGTTTCAATGACCAGAATTCCAATGTGGGCATGTGCCTGGTGTGTGACTGTCTACTTGGGGATAAATCAGGCTGCCATGTAAAGAGATGCTTATTCTAATCCATCGATTCTCCTAGGCACACTTGTTCTTATTTTGCTGTAATTTATAACATGTCAATTTGAGCTTTCCCACCCCCCTGACAATATTGCTGGGTGGGTTATGATGTGTTTTCCTTGAACCCTTAAGACCTTTTAACTTCATAGAGATTAAGAAAGCAGTTTCCAACTGTATATTCTATGGAACCCTGGCGTTCTGTAGAGATAGCCTAAGCTGCTGAGGAAGAGGATGTTGGGCTCTGTCAGAGCAACTCTGAATAGATTGCTGCCTTGTGTTAGCCCCGTAGATGCATGATCTATGAGGATTTGAATGCAAATGGTTTATTTTCAAGATGGCTCTGGAGAGCTAGGGAGTCGGGAGATGAGGAAAGGATGTATGGAAGTCAATAGAGGTACAAGAAAGAGTTGATTCATATTTAGGATACCTGGGGCTCAGACTCACTGGAAAAGTATAGGGGGTGGTGTTTTAATTATTATTGTTCAGTGTCAAGAGATGCCTGCCATTGAAAAGACAATTTATTACACCACACACTGAGCTCAAAGAAAGATCCAGGCCATGAGAGGGAGAAAGATAGGGTACACAGGTAGGTCAGAGGGAGAGAGGAGGAAGTGTAAGCAGAAGCCTTTACATTGTGGCTTCTGAGAGATGCAGTGGACAAGGCAGAAGAAGCAGGTGTGGGAAGAGCAGGTTTGGACAGTTATGGTAGACTCCAGAAGCTCAAGGATGATCTCCATTTGTCAAATGCTTGGCTCTTGGATCATGGTGATCCAGGGAGGTGGATACAGGCCTAGAATGAGGGTCCTGGAGGTCATCTAAAGGAGATGATTGAGGTATGGGTTTCCATCTGAAAAACACACTTGCAGGTGAGTCTTGTCACTCACTAGGCGTTGGATGGTCTTGGGGAGGTGATGATTTCTCCACCTGCTCCCTGTATAAGCATCAAACATAAAGCTGGAAACTACGGCTATTACAACAGTGTAACTGACACCCCAGAATCCCTTGCCAGGGGTACTGGTCTTTTGGATCTAATCTGTCATCAGCTGAGGATGTGCCATAGCACATCAGCTACAGAGCATTTTTGACTTCTGAGAAAAACCCCAAAGAAGGGTTACAAAGATCTCAGATAGCGGGTTTAAAAGGTAGCTGAGTATATAAATCCAGCTAGAGACAGCATCTGCCTCAGTTAGGTTGTCTGCTTTATGTCTCCACAGAGTGCACACTGTAAAATAGGGTATTTTAACTAGTTTTAGAAAAAAAAAGAACCTTGAAAACTATTTTTTGAAAGATTTGGTGATAAGTTAGCATGAGAATCTCAGCTTTGCTTCTTTTTTGCTGTTACTTTGCTGTTGTTAGAGTTGTCTTGGTCCTGCCTGGCCCACGGTCAGGACAAATCTCTCTCACCCGCCAGACCCACAGCTGCTCAGACCCAACCAAGTAAACACACAGAGATTTATATTGCTTACAAACTGTATGGCCGTGGCAGGCTTCTCGCTATCCAGTTCTTATATCTTAAATTAACCCATTTCTATTAGTCTATAAGTTGCCACGTGGCTTGTGGCTTACTGGTACCTTACATCTTGCTTGTAACAGCGGTGGCTGGCAGCGTCTCTCTGCCCCAGCCTTCCACTTCCCAGAATTCTCCTCTCTGCTTGTCCCACCTATACTTCCTGCCTGGCTACTGGCCAATCAGCATTTTATTTATACAGAGCAATATCCACAGCACTTTGCTCTGAAGGTAATGATGTCCCTGCACACCAGACAATGATTGCTTCGCTGTGCCCTGCCCTAGCTGGGTGGCTCACAGCAGAGTCTCTGAGGGTTGTGCTGTGAACAGCAATTAACAGGGAACTCCAACCTTTGACAACAGACACACAGCAGGCAGCTATGGGGAGCCATACCCCTGAGCCACAAGTTCCAAGTTCCTTCTCTTCCTGCTGGCTTCTCTACCACCCCGTCTCTTTGCATTCTGTCTCTCGTGCCTCTCCCCAGCTCCCCTAGCTCATGGCTATCTTTTTTCCCTAAGTAGCGAACACTTGAACTGTCTCTCAAACCATTCTTAGTGCTATCGGGAAAGTGGGTCATTTCTTCCATGGACACCTGCCGAGAGATAACTACATGCCTACCGCAGCAACAGTCCATCATGGAAGGTTGGGCAGCTGGCCTGAAGTTATGTTGAAGAGTCTAGACAGAGCTCCCAGGGAAAAGCTTTATTAAAAAAAAAAAAAAATCACCGAAAGTGTTGTCTCTCTAGTACCTTTCAAGCCAAGAAACCCATGAAGAGCTCCCCAAGAGCACAGTGCAAAATGAAGTTGCTTTCAGCCTCCCTGTCAAATCCATGTCTTTTCTTTCCCTCCTCCTACAGCTATCAACATGGTGACATGTGCATTGTGAACCCTGTCATGCTGTGATTTTATGTCCTCCGTTTGTCATACCAGCCAACCAAGCCTGGCAAATTAAGCCCTAACTTAGAATCCCTCTCCCCCTTCTTTTCTTTACTGAAAATACTTTATGCTGGTTTGGTTTATTTCCAGTTCCCAACTGTGTTTTGTTGCTTTCACCCAATTCTGTTAAATGATACTGTTTTTAAATTTGTTTTTCGTTTTTGAAACAAATAGCCATTCAGGCCAGGTTCTGCCCTACTCTTTCTAGCGTGTGGAACAGGAGTTTCAGCGTGCCACAAGCCAGGGGATTGCCTGGGGGAACAGACCCTGGGAAGAGGTGGTCTCGCAGTGTGGGAAGTGCTGCAGACAGGCAGGGAAGGAAGAGGTGGGCGTGACCAGCTTTGCCATCCTTAATCGCTTCGCCCACTCTGTGCCTAGTTAGCCACAGAGCTTGGAGACAGCTCTCATGCTTTGAATGTTTGCCTTTTCTATAATTCATGTTAAAATTTGGTTGCTCCTGGAGACCTCTGTCCTACTGGCTAACTTTCACAGTGCTGGAAGGTTCTATAGACATGGGGGAGGGGCAGTCATCATCGGTCTTACCCAGCTGTGAACCCTGCGAGCTGTAATAATGACTGAGCTATCAAGATATGTGCACTGGCGCAGCAGTGGCAGGGATGGTATGAGAGGAATCAAACATATTTTTATTGGATTTAAAGCCCATTCCATAAGATGGGCCCCATGCCTGGTATCATTAACTGTGCCAAAAAGCTGTGGCTGCCTAGTCCTAGCTCCTAGGAGGAGAACCTAGTACTATTATTCTTTTAAATAGACATAGTAATGTTAATCCCTGAGTTCTTTTTAAAATATTCTCATTTATTTTTGTTTTATGTGTATGAGTGTTCTACCTGTGGGTGTGTGCATCACATGCGTGCCTGGTGTCCACAGAGGCCAGAGGGCATTAGAAGCCCTGAATCTGGAGTTACAGATGAAAGTGAACAGCTGTGTGAGTACTGTGAACCAAACCCAGGTCCCCTGAAAGAGCAGCAAGTGCTCTCAACTGGTAAGCCATCTCTCCACCCCAGATCCATGAGTTATTTTTATACTCATAGATTAGTACATCACTCAGGCCTTATCAGAGAAGCTTCTCCTCAAAGACCAGCAGCTGGTCAACATGCAGAGACTAAAAAACTGTGAAGTGCTCATCTCTAAATACACATTTACAGAAGTTCCCTCACTGAGCAAGAGGAGGTGGAAAGATGGTGTAGATGTCTGTAGCAGAACAGTATTTGCTAGACATGACAGTGCAGTTACACACGGGAACTCACAGACACTGTGACTGCGTGCACAAGACCTGTACTAGATCAATCCAGCTAAAATCCCAGAATGGATGGGAGAGAGGCTCATGAAGTCCCACCCCTAGCTAATCAGAGAGGGAAAGTCACTTCTCTGCAGAGATGCAGGCTACCCATACTCCCGTAGATGGTTCCATACCCATACATATCCAGGTTGTCCTAAATGAACTCAGAAGATACTAAATTTGAAAGAGAAAAAGAGAGCACAGGAAATTCAGAGGGAAAAGTAGGGGGTGGGGATGAACTGGAAGAAAAGGAATGGAGGGTGGTTTGGATACAACTATACTATATACATGTATGAATAAGAAATAAGATATTTAATTAAAATTTATTGCTGTTTTATCAGTGTTAGGAGGTAGAAACTTTGGCCACTGATAGGTCCACAGAGTCTCATGGGGCATATCAATGATGTGGTGGTGTGAATGAGAATAGCCCCATAAGCTCATAGATTTGATTGTTTGGTCCCCAGTTGGTGGAACTGTTGGGGAAGGATGAGGAGGTGTGGCCTTGTTGGAGTGAGTGTGGTCTTGTTGGAGGCAGTGTGTCACTAGAAGTAGGTTTTGAGGTTTCAAAAGCCTATGCCAGGCCCAGACTCTTCCCTCTCTCTGCCTGCTGCCTTACAGATCATGATTTGAAGCACCCCAGCTACTGTCCTAGCATCATGCCTGTCTGCTTGCTGCCATGATGATCATGGACTAGCTCTAAAACTGAAAGCAAGCCCCCAACTAAATGCTTTCTTTCATAAGAGCTGCCTCAGTCATGGTGTCTCTTCCCAGCAGTAGAGCAGTGACTAAAACAAATGGCACCATAAAAAAGTAAGTTTAGCCTGCCTCTCGCTCTTCGTCCTTCTGCCCTCTGCCATGTGCTAACACAGCAAGACCACCTTTACCAGACTCTGGAGCCTTGGTCTTGGACTTCCTAGTTGGCAGAATGGTTAGAAAACAAACTCCTGCCAATTATAAATTGCCCGATCTCAGGTATTTTGTGACGGAAGTGAAGAACAGCTGGAGAGAAAGCAATTCCAACCACTTGGCCTTGCTCTACCTCAGTGGGCCAGACCCTGTTAGAGCTACAGCAGCTTGCAGGTTTGTGCCCCTCAGGCATATGGCCCCACTTTCTGGGTGCTTGTCTCTCTCTCTCCCCAGGCTTTAAGTTCCATATGATCAATGGTCAGGCTGTCTGGTCCGACATAAAACATGGAAGGAATGAGTGAGAAGAACATGGGACCACATGAGCATACATCATCTTGACTGCTGTCTGATACTCAACAGGGGATGCTAAATGTCAGACAACTAAACAGATCTATGAATGAATGAGACAAGCTAGCATGGAGCACTGAGCCTCCATGCGATAGGCACAGACTAAAGCTGAATGAAAAAGTGAGGCATGACATTTGCCTTCCTGCACAAGAACCACTAGCATAACTGAACAATGCAATGCCCCTTGGTCTGGAAGTTGCGTAACTAGGTAGGTGATAATTATATTTTACCCAGCTCTGAAATGGCTACAGCTTGAAAATATCATTAAGCTAAAGGACAACTGGAGTTGTTTGCCCAAGAATTTTTTTTTTTAACTGCTTCAATTTGACTCTCTTTCAGACTCATTATTGAGCACATGCTTGTGGGGCCCAGATCAAAAGCCTACAAAGATCAAAGTCCCAAGGTAAGATCAAGGGAGCATGGGTATAGTGCCCAAGGTGTCCTCTGCCCTTACTCCACGTGTGACATGAGGACAGAAAGTACATCATCTACCTGTTTTTAGACTCCGCGAAGGGAGCACACGCTTCTGGGTCTGGGTCCAAAACAGGCTCCATCTCCTTTGGGGCCTTCTCATACACCTTCTTCCTTTCTGTCAGACCTTTGCTCGTTCCCACTGGGGGGAAGTCGTAATACCCTTTCCTCTTAGCTTTCAGGCGCAGTTTGTTCCGATAGTGTTCGATGTCTGATTTCTGCTTCAGAGCCTTGTTCACCTTGGAGGAAAGAGAGAGAGAGAGAAGGGAGTCTCAGGTCCACTCCTGACTCAGCATGGCAACAGACCAGAAGCTCTTCCTACAAGGTCAGCTGATCAAAAAGACCAGAGGGGAAGCTTAGGAGAGCTTTTCTGGGAATTGGGACCTGACAGTAAAAGTCCCTCGTCTATCACCCTCCCGTGAAATGGATCTGGCACTCACTGAATTATCTTACATCCTTGCTTCCCACATCTGTCCTGACTGTTGACATCCTATATCTGACTGTATCCCCTCAGTGAAGAGTCTTGGCTGTGTTTGTCCTTACTCTGCCTTTACTTCTGGTTCCTGGGTATGGGAGCCCAGTGGCCTGGCTAATTCTCGGTGCCCCGAGACCAGCTCTAGTCCTGAATAACCTTATGGCTTCCTATGTCCACTTAGCTGGGGCTCTCTGGATGAGTCTCGAAGTGGATTGGGATGGATGTGGTGGGGAAGCAGAACAAATGCTCTACTCCATGTGATCCATTTGCCCAGGAGAGGTATTTCTGTAAACCCATGACTTTTTGAGAGTGAGATAGCTATGAAAGTTTGTGTGGCTGAATGTCCTGTTTTCTTTAAAATAACCTTTAAAAGAATTCCCTGTAATTCATAAAGGAGAAATTTATGACTTTGTGTTATGCTTTTCCCCCTCTACATGTAAATCAGCCACCCCTAAGGGAAGGGAAGGAGAAGAGTTATATTGCAGTCTATGCCAAGTTCTTCGAGACAGCAAATTAGAGAGAGGTACCAGCAAGGCCAGTTCCTTTAACTGCCCAAATGTGGCATGAATCCATTTCTGAATGAGGGTTCTCATGTGCTCTCCTTATGTGACAGGGAGCTGGGCCTGGAGGAAAGGGATCTGTCCTAATTTCAGAGTCTGTTTGTATGACGTTCATATCATCAGGCTGGGACAGGTATGGTGTCCATAATGAAAGCCTTAGCCAGGTAAATGGTCCTAATCAAAGGCAGTTAACAGTGCCCTAGTGCCGACTCCTGTGGCTTGTGTGTGAGCAGGGGGAGGGGACATAGAACTGTGCTCCAGGAAAGATCACAGAGCTAAGGGACAGAAAGGACCCAATGTGACTGATGACCTCTTCCTCATTGATGAGTGAATAGTAGTAAAATATCTCATAGATGTGACAGATGTCTTAAAATCTTATCACAGATTCAACTAGATTGATTGACCAGTGTGCCCCAGGATCCAACTATCTCTGTTCCCCAGTGCTAAAATTACAGATGCACACTGGTGTGCCCCACTTTCACATGGGTGCTGATCCCAGGTTTTTGTGGCAAGCACTTTACCAATTCAGCCAGCTCCCCAGGAAAGTTGATTGACATTGACACCACCTAGAAAGCAACCACAGGGCTATTTCAAGCTTGCTAACAGAAATCAATGTCCTTTCAGAGTCTCTGGAGGCCAGCTCCCTGCCCAGATGACAGTATGTTCTCCTCTTCCCTCCCAGTTCACCTTCCTCCTATTACCCCAACAACATGGATCCTAATGGGAGCTGAAATGTATAGCAAGGCTGCAGACTATACTCAGGAGGGGTTGGGGGAAAGGAGGCCTTCTGATATCTGCTTTTCTAATCACAGGGTTTTAAAGATTTGCTCTGAACTTTCATGGCAGGTAGAAAATGCTATGAACAAACTCACTCTGGATGATCTGTATTTCACATCACTGAGGCTTGGTGCATGCAGAGGTACAAATGGCCTCTACAGCCCGAGGTCACTGGACACAAGCTACACTCCACATGCTAAGGGATCACTGAGGGTCCAGCTGGACTCTCCACCCAGGTTACGGGTGCTTACCTCTCCATTGAGTGCCACTGAGGACTCCTGGCCCCTGTCTGAGGCAGGGGCCACTGCAGGCAGAGCTGAAGGTGTGATAGCGATGAGCTGCACAGATCCGGAAGACGTGTCAAAGGGATCTGCTGCCGCCTTGCCCGCGCTGTCGAAGAGACCTGCTCCCTCCTCTTCATCACTTGCAATCGCTAAAGCCAGGCGAAACACATGGGTTTTAAGATGTAGGGAACTGCAGGGTTGAAATGTGAGGCATCTCAAAATGCAGAGACAAGAGTATGTGCTTCTTCCCATGGCCGGATTCTGCCCATGGCTTACCCTTCAATGTAAGGCTTGTACTATTTATGCAGTCCTTGTATTATCAGTAGGTGGGAAAGAACTTTAAAGGTTGTACTTAACAGAAAGAAAAACACTCTTTCAAAACGGGGACAGAACACATTTGAAAATAATAAAAAGCAAATTTGTTCTCTACACTTCTAGAAACAAGAAAAGTGAATTTGGCCAAACTGCACCTCTGTCCTTCAGTCTGGCCACTGCCAGAGTAACGGCCTTCCCTGGTCTCTGCTGACAAAGCTATCACGTTCTGTACTATGTGAAGCGACAAGTTTCCCAGGTCAAGTAGCCACACGTACAGCTTCAGTGGCTCTTTTTTTTTCTTCTCAAGGCTGTTTCTCAAACAACTTTTCTTTTTCATTCTTTTACTTGTCTATAACAAAAGAAAGCTATGAAATAACCACCAGAGAGACTAACTCACAGCAACAGACAACTCCTCTAATTACATGGACTCATTGCCTCCTACACACTGGTAAATTAATTCTCCCATCTGACAATCCATTCTGCTGTGACGGCTGCAAAACACAAGTTGGCTTTGTGCTCCCATAACGGAGCTGACAGAAGTTGCTTCAAGTCCAGCCACAGCAAGCTGATTTACTTGTTTTTAAATCATATTCTCATGAAGTAGTATAAGAATGACAGCTTATTGAGCGGGCTCAGAAGATAAATTGGGCCTGTTAAAGCAACTGAACTAGTAGGCAGTTTGGAAGCAAAATAGGTATTACATAAAATATGAATGTAACCGAAGAATGTCCATCTACTATTTCCTCCTACCTGTTCAAGAGACTTGATATATTATTTAAATTATTGAGAAATATAGCATGTAGATCATTCTGTCAATTAAAATCACAGAAGATCTGTCAAATTAAACCAAGAAGTAGTTATTTTATAATATAGCTAAAACAACTTATAATCTAACAATGGGTCATAAGTAGACATTTTAGAAGTTTCATGGATTGGTTTGCAAATTCCAGGTCACCATCAGCCAACGACAGAGAGGAGCTTCTATCAGAAGGGTCACTAGATGCACATGTATTTTTAGAGGGTAATTTTACTACATCATATATGCTCGGCCACCATCAGCATCCACTTCCTGGTCCTACTGCAAAGGCCTTTCATAGCAGCAGGTTTCCAAGATGCTCACATTCTCACCACCTGATACTACTACCTACAGTGACAGCATTGACCTTTGTAACTGAATGAGAAATGGTGGTTACATTAACAATGCATTGTATCCAAGCCTTGGTTAGAAAATAACATGATGGCTTCTACCTAGTTCTCTCTTGGGTCACGTATTCTAGAAAAAACATTGACTATGTTCTGAGGCTATTCAAGCAGCCCTATGGAAAGGTATGGTAGCTTTCCATCAGTAGACACATGAATGAGCCATTGGTTTGTCACTACAGCCCAAGACAATGTGACTGTGATTTTATCCTAGACCCCAGGTCAGAACAACCTTGCCAGCCGCTAGTAAGTTTCTGACCCACAGACATGCAAAATGATAATGCAGACTACCATTTTAGGTCTCCAGTTTATGGGTTACTCAAATAGCTTCAGGAAGTCCCTGAAACTAACTGGATTCACTAGGCTCCTCCCTCCCAAAAGTAAACAATAAAGGCTACGGAGAGTCACTCTCACACAAGCCAAGCTGCAAAGAAGACTCAAAGACCAGACCAGCTGCCTGGAAGAAGCAGAAACCAGCTGAGCCGCCTGGTAGTTTGAGTCACTTGGAAGAGATAGGCTCCAACCTGTTGAGCTGCTTGCAGGCTGTGCAGTGTGTTCCAGGTCCCCTGCTCCGTGAACTGCCACCCATGCTGTAGTGGGCTTTGGTGATGCAGCTGTCTTTGAGTCATTTCTGCTCCTATAAGTAACCCCCCACCCATATTCCTGTAAGTAACCCCCCCCTTTAAATATTGCATTTGGCTTAGAAGGTCAAGTACTCTACTTGTTAAGAAAAGCATCTTACTTGTTTGTTTTTATTTATTTATTGAGCGAGGTATCCTTGAACTTATGGCAATCCTCCTGCTGGGGTTACAGGCATGAGCCACCACACCTGCCATCAAGCTGTTTTTTCTTTTGTTTCTTTCAAAATCCTACCTGTTACACCCAACCTTTTCACTTATATTTAAACATCTTTATGAAATAGGCTCTAAAATGATCTTGCAGCTAGGCTAATTAACAAGGCCATGGGACCACAAAGACCTATGCCGGCCATTTTGCTGGAAGAACAGTGTGTTTTCCTTTTCAAGTTCATATGTTCACCAGAGAACAAGAGTAGAAGCCACGGATGCAATAAGCCTGGCAGAAAACAAGAAGAGTCTGTACATTAACGTTTGTTAATTAACCTTAGTTACTCTGGCACTAGATTAGACACTAAACCATAAGGCAAGGTGTTTGAACACACGAAGCACTCAATTCTTTTTGTGCCCTGGACAGGCGATGAAATGCTCCTCTGTTTTCTCCACAGTTCCACTCAGTGTTGACTTCTTCCTTCCTCTGCTCCATCTCTGGAGCCAATCAAATATATTCTATATCAACAATTCTCTTGTTTAACTCTTACTTTAGGAGTGAAACAGAACATTTAAGTAGCCTAGGAGAATCAGTCAGACAGCTTAATTAATAATGAGGGCTGAACCTGGGGTAATGCAAGCATTCTGCCACTGTGATGTTTAATTTTGAAGCAGGGTCTCTCTTAGTCATACAGGTCAGCCTCAAACGTTTGATCCTTCTGCTTCAGGCTTCTAAGCAGCTGGGATTACAGCTGGATACAGCAGCATGCCCAGCAAGGCTGACTTGGTTTTTTGTTTGTTTGTTTGTTTGTTTGGTTTGGTTTGGTTTTTTTGTTTTTTTTTTTTTTTGTTTTTGTTTTTGTTTTTTGTTTTTTGTTTTTGTTTTTGACACAGGGTTTCTCTGTGTAGCTTTGGAGCCTTTCCTGGATCTCACTCTGTAGACCAGGCTGGCCTCGAACTCACAGAGATCCTCCTGGCTCTGCCTTCTGAGTGCTGGGATCAAAGGCGTGTGCTACCACTCCCCAGCTTGGCTGACTTGTTTTTTATTATAATATATTTTTTTTAAATGGCAGATCTGTTAGTTAAACTTTCAGTATCTGGACTCACAGGTACATGATGAACCCCTGGAACTTGTTAAGGGATTAAGGGCAAGAAGTTGGAGAAAAACCTCCAAAATGGGCAGTATTTTGGAGACCTGTCAGTTTGTTGGACTTGGCCTTGGAAATCATGTCCTTTCACCCAAGAATAGGAAAAAAGCTCTAAGCAAGCATCACTTTGTTCTAAAGAGATTTTTTTTCCTCAGGAAGTGTGCTCTTCTTTACAAATATAGGGACGAGGAAGTGAGGATTGATTCAGGTAGAAGGAGACAGAAGCCACTGACAGTTCACAGCAGTCTCCAGGCCTCATGGGGCAGAACAGAGAGGCCTGGGGTAAGCACGTGGTAGGTGTAAATGTGTACATATGTGTGCAAACATGCGTGCGTGCATGCGTGTGTGTGTGTGTGTGTGTGTGTGTGTGTATACACACGGGAGGGGTTGGAGGGGTACTTGGTGGGGAGGCTTCTCACCGTTTCTCTTCCTGGCCTCCTCCTTTGTCACTTTCGACTGTGACATTGCATTCTGGGGCGAGCGCCTCTCTGAGCTGGGCTTCCCTGATTCGTTGCTGATGACAGAGCCATTCTCACTGGGCGACCTGCTGAAGGTAACCATAGCAACAAGGGAGACAGTAAGTTTCGGCTGGAACAGCCTCCTCTCAAGGTTATTTTATTTGCACAGTTAATGTCTACAGCCTTTCATTCCCGTTTCAGTGGCAAAGAAGTGATGACACAAGAGACAAAAGAAACAACCACCACCCACACTCACCCACACTTGCTCACTGGTGAGGTGGCCGGCTGTTCTGAAGTGCATTTACTGTTCTGGGCTCTCTAGACAAGTTCAGTGAGCCAGCTCTCAGTCCCAGCTCTGTTTCATTAATCCGTCACCTATCTCGGTGACTGTGGAGATAGTAGTGACACTGTGTGACACGCCCTCCCTTCACACGGCTCTCTGGATGCTGAATGTTTGAGTCACATGAGCATCTTCGGCCACGCATAAACATGGTTCTCTTGGGCTGTTTGCCATAGCACAGACACACATGACTACTACAGATTAAGTCTTCCCGTTATGGGGTCTTCACTCTACAAGCTGGCCACACTTGCACACTCTTGACTAGTTACTACTTGTATTTTGAAGCACTTATTTGAGCTGCCCATTCCTCCAGGAAAAACCTTTTGTTGCTTTTTCTGTGCAGAGCCCTGTGCCAGATGCACGAGTCTATTGACAGCTGAGGGCAAACAGCTGGGGGACCTACTATGTGCCAGGGACTATGTTAAGTGCCTCCAAACCTGGTCACTGGTCATAATGATCCCTGACTTGGAGATGGCCCACCTTGGTCAGAAAGCAAGGAATGTGAGAGTTATGGAGGCCGAGAGTGGTGTCCAGGGCTGAGCGAGGCAGTGACAAGCCCCCCTCCCCCAGCACACCCTCGCTTCAATGTCTCAGTCATCCTTCTTGCTCAGATGGGAGCGTGTCCTAGGACCTTCATCCTCCTTGGGCAATGGTATTCTCCCTCCAGAGCTCTGGGAAAATGGGCTCTGGAGACTGTGCTCAGGAGGTGTGCGCTCCCTCAGGCCTCACAGCCCACCTGGGGTAGACTAAGCAAAAGTACTACTGGAAGATGACCAGGGGACAAACACCTAGAGATCTCTTGTTCCTCTACCGTCAGCTGTCCCCATTTAGAAACATAGCCCACTAATGGCCGCAATGGAAAACCGCCTGGACTCAATGCCTTGATGGCTGGGGGGAGCTGTGTATTCCAGCACACCCTTATCCCTCTCTCTTCCTCTTCCACGGCCTGTGTGATTTAGATGCTCGGTTCTGTGCATGTGACACCTGTGCTGGTTAGTCCTATGTCGAATTGACACACAAACTAGTTATCTGAAAGGAGGGAACCTCAATTGAGAAAATGCCTCCCTAAGATCTGGCTGTAGAGCATTTTCTTAATTAGTGATCGATGGGGGAGGGCCCAGCCCACTGTGGGTGATGCCATCCCTGGGCTGGTGGTCCTGGCTTCTATAAGAAAGCAGGCTGAGCAAGTCAGGGGAAGCAGGCCAGCAAGCAGCATCCCTCCACGGCCGCTGCCTCTAAGTTTCTGCCCTGCTTGAGTTCTTGTCCTGACTTCCTGCTATGACGAACAGCAGTGTGGAGGTGTAAGCCAAATAAACCCTTTCTTGCTTTTTTGGCTATGGTGTTTCATCGAAGCCACAGAAACCCTAACTGAGACAGAACTCTACAAGTCACCAATAGTGAAGGTTAGGATGTCTGGGATGAGGCAGCACCTACCAAGTATGTTCTACAGCACACAAGAACTAGACACTTAGACACGGGGCTTGGGAAACGTTTTCTGCCTTCCATCTTTGGCTACCTCTAACTGCGGTCAGAAAGAGAGAGAGAGAGAGAGAGAGAGAGAGAGAGAGAGAGAGAGAGAACCTAACAGCTATTTGACCGCTGAATGCTGATTGTAGGAGAAGGCACACACACACACACACACACACACACACACACACACACACACAGACAGAGAGACAGAGACAGAGAGACAAAAGAGGAGACATATGCCCTTGAATTGTTTTCAGAATCTGAGAGCTAACAGCACCTACTCTCCAGTGGTTTTATTGAATAAAAAGATTTTCATTTAACTCGGGAGGGTGAAGGAGGGGAGGGGAGGGGAAAGTGTTTTGTGGTCTATTTTACATTTGTAAGCTGCTTAGTGATTTTTGTAACATTTCCCCATCCCTTTCCCCATTTGATCCTGAAAGAATCTTCTGATGTTTCTCTCACTCTGAGGAGAGATGTCAGCAAGCACATTTCTGTGGAGAAAAATCCAATCTGCTTTATTCTTTGTTTCTGTCTCTATACCTCTGTTTTCAGTGAGTATCAACTCCAAACTCCTAGTCAAAAAAAAAAAAAAAAAAAGTGTATGTGTGCACATGACACTAATAATAGTGCCTTTGAAAGCAAATACATGTCAGCTGTGATATTGAGATTTAAGGTTACAGAACTCAACGGTCCCTTTTCTAGAACTGCGGGCAGATGTGGAACTTGTGTGGGTTCTAACCAATTCCTAAACAGTATGGCTCATCACAAATGTAAGAGTCCTTTTCAAATGGCTGGTCCTATGAGGTTGACTAACCATCAACCTTGGTCTGGCCCATTAATCCCAGCCACAGACGAACAAAATAACATCACCAAGTCCCCAGACAGTGGGAAAGGGACTGGAACACCTATCAGGTAGCCCAGAAATGACAGAATGCTCAGTCTTCTGTTTTTAAAGAATCTTTAAAAATTTAAGAACATCAATAATTATTAAATCATTGGTTTTCATTTGCAAAATTTGGGGGGTTCATCTAGCAGACCCATTCTGGGAGGGCCTACAGTCAGTCCACAGGTAGCCAGAATGAGGGAACTGATGTGGCAAGATGGGAACACCAGAAACCTAATTCATAATGGGTTTGCTCTTAGATTTGGTACTTAAAATGGAGCTGGGGGGAAAGGCTCAGTTGGCAAGGTACCTGCCATGAAGCAAGAGAACCTGAGTTTGGTGGTGCATATCTATAACTCGAGTGCAGGGGCAGAGACACACACAGCCCTAGGGCTGGATGGCCAACTAATCTACCCCATTGGTAAGTACTGGGTTCAGTGAAAAAAACAGGAGTAGAAGGAGGAGGAGAGCCATAGAAGAAGACACTTGACATTGACCTTTGGCCTCCACATGAATGTGGATGCATGCAGACACTCAGACATGCATACACTATACATGAACACACAATCTCCACAAACGATCTTAGACTTTCATGATCAGACATACATGAACAGAGATGAGATTCATGTGACAGCCTGGACAAAGATATAGCCAGGCCTTAGTAAAATTACACTTTTATGATGAAATAATGAAGCAGATGGAGAAATCATGCCGCAGTGTAGAAATGCTCCCTTTCTCTCTATTTCATAAGCTAACATTTCTTAATTATTAAAAAATGGGAATACATAATTGAACTTAATTACCAAGAGGTGACTCCTTGCTAACTCAAGAAGTACTTGTTTTTAAACAAATTTCAAAAATCAATCCCTACAGGACTTAAATGACTCAATTTGAATAGGTAGGAAAGAATTTGTATTCTTCCTAGAAGTGCTACATCAATATCTTAATTTAGTAATTCTTCCTTTCCAGTTTCTTGTAAAGGGGTGAGAAGTTGTCAACACGACTTCATTGTGCTTGGCAAGGATCAGCATGAGAATGATGCTCTAAGTCACAAAGGGATGAGTCCTCTCGATGCACCATCTGTCTGCATGTGCTCTGACTCTGCTTGCCTTGCTCTCCTATGCCTGGTAGACCACTGCAGTACCTGTCCCAACTTTGTTCACACCTCCGTGCAAGCAAACTTTGGGAAGTCTTCCACAGTGTTGCAGAACTTGACCACATGATTTGGTTGGTCAACAGGAAGGAAAGGAGCATGACAGAAGCAGAGACTTGAGCAGCATTTGTGTTGGGGGCTGTTTTACTCGCTGCCCTTGGACCCTCGAAACCCCCTTGTGAAAAAGCCTGCTGGAACTAGCCTGCTGAAACATGAGCCCATGTGGAGAGAGGACTAGTGTCCTGGACCACCCCAGACAAGGCTGCAGGCAACAAAGCCTCGTTGACTCAGTTTCTATCACCTGATGGATGTGCTGGTAATTCCAGATAACATCAGCTGGCGTGAACCAGAAGAACCTTCCAGCAGAACTCAAGCTACTGACCCACCCAAATTATAAGCTGGATGAACAGCAGTTTATTTTAAGCATTGGAGTTTTGGGGTGCTTTTTTATGGGGCTATAGATGACTAATTCATGCCTTCAACTTTATTTTCCACATAAGGTGAAATCCACCGCTCTGCTCTTCACTTCCTTTTGAGGTACCAAGAGCTTCTAGAATAAAACAGAACTTCATTGCTTGACTTCATGCAGTTTTTTTCTATGAGCAAAGCTCTTTGAAGCAATTGAGGATGGTGGCTGACGTTAACGTCAGACCTCCACATGCACATGCATGCACACCCACACCTGTGCCTACACATGTATGAACACTCATACACACACTTGCACACCACCTACACATGGAAACGGAAAAAGAAAAAAGAGAAAGAAAAATAACCAGAGCTCTTTGACTGGCATTAAGACTGTAAAAACGAGTCAGGGGGGAGTCTGCCCCCAAGACTCTTGAGACACGGAGATTAATGATCCCCATGGGTCCCTTCTCCCCAATTACTTTGTCTCTTGGCTCCTTGCCTTGTCCTACCCTTGTTTGCATCTCCTCTCTGCTTCGGGGACTGGCTCATTGCCTGCCTCTCTCTGCACTGCGGTGCTTCCAAGGCTTCGTTCCTGGACCTCTTCCTTGGTCTGTCTCTCCCTCCTAGACGAATCTTTCCTGGCTCGTAGGAAAACAACTCCACCGAGTCTCCAGACTCACACGGTTAATGACTCTCAGCCCTCTCATCTGTGCGCCCACTGGTGACAGATCAGCTGCTCTCCTTCCAGCCCTCACTACCACAAACGCATGGCAAACGCTCTTCACTCATTTCCAAATCCTATGGCAGCCTGTCACCGGCTTCCTTCACAGTGTTTCTTAACAGTCCAGCTGCTCCCCATGGATGGTGATCACCATCCATGCCACTGTCTCCTAGCTGTGCCTCCCAAGGTTTCCTTTTCCCATGAACCCCTGGTCTGGTTTCCACACAGAGCCAACCTTTAAACCATCACAGCACGCCATTCCTCTTTTCAAGCCCCTCCCCGACTCCATGACTTCTGATCTTCATTTGCACTACACATCCCTGTCTGACTTTGGTCTCTAATACCTGACACACCAGCCACAGGCAGCTGCCCTGATTCATCTGACACTGTTCCCTTCCGAGTACACACCAGCCTTCTGGACCATATCGCTTTGCTTCAGGCATGCCAAGAACTCCCCGCCTCTGGACTTTGCACATACTGCTCCTTCTGCTTGGGACTTTCCTGCTCTAGCAAGCCTCGCCATGGCTGACATATCATTTCAATGGTATCTTTTCCTAATGACACTAATCAGTAAGGTCTTCCCTGATTTTCTGTCTAAAACAGCCCCTCCCCCCGCACTCTCTCTCTCCACTCCACTCCAGATGGTAACTTCCACATGAATAGAAAGTTTGTCTTGTTCCCTGGGATAGCTCCAGAGCTTGGTGGACAGCAAATAGGCAATACATCTCTGTTAAATAAAGAGAATGAGAAGAGATGGATGCAGGGAAGAGGAAGTGTTTCTAGCTTCCACAGTGCTTTAAAGCAAGGGAAAATGGGTTGCTAAGGAATGTTACTTTAGCTAACAAATGGGGCCTGCCCCTGGCCTCTTTACATGGCCGTTCCAAACACTTTGCAATGAATCTCCCAGCCTCTAGCCTAATCTATCTATTCTTCCTGTCTATCATCTGTGTCACCTTGAGAACGGTTCTAAAGTACAGGCTGGATGCCCCTGCTCCTTGGAAGAGTTCTCAGTAGCTTCTCATGGCCTGTAGAATCAGGTCAGTCTCCCGAGCCATTCAAAATCTGAATCCATCTTCTGTTCTCATATTTTACTGTGTCCTAACCACTGTGAAGGCTGAATTTCAGGGAAACGCTGTGTGCAGAAGCCCAGACTCACCTCATTTCTCTCCCCACAATCAGACGATGCCATTACCCATCCTACCTATTCTGACCCTTCACCTTTGGAGGTTCAGTGGGAAGGCCTGCTGTGTGACCAATGCCTGAATGGTACCGTGGGTCTCTGTCGTCTCTGCTCTCTGCCACTGTGCTTTCCTCAGACCCCACTGTGGGTACCTTGAATTGTCATGCTTGCTCTTCCATCATTAATCTCCATCCCAGGATTCTTGGGTGGCAAAAATCAACCCGACACACAGTCCTTCAATGCCAGTCAAAGAGCTCTGGTTATTTTTCCTTTTTATTTCTTCTTTTTCCATTTTTATGTTTATGAGTGTTCAAATGTGTGTAGGCACAGGTGTGGGTGTACATGTGTATGTGGAGGTCTGAAGTTAACATCAGCCACCGTCCTCTGTTTTACCCTTGTATAAGGTATGCTACTTTTGTTTATGTTGCATTTGTTTAGCTCTGTGAAGCTGTGCTACTTACTGTGCCTGTGTCAAACACCTGGTGGTGTAATAGAGCTGAACAGCCAGTGTCGATGAGGAGAAAGGATAGGCATGGCTGGCAGGCAGAGAGAATACATAGAAGGAGAAATCTGGGAGCCAGAAAAAAGGAGGAGCCAGAGAAGGAAGAGGACTCCAGGGGCCAGCCAGCTACACAGCAAGCCACAGAGTAAGAGTACAATTTACAGAAGTAAGAGAACAGGAAAAGCTCAGAGGCAAAAGGTAGACAGGATAATTTAAGTTAAGAAAAGCTGGCAAGAAACAAGCCAAGCTAAGGCTGGGCATTTATAATTATGAATAAGCTTCCATGTGTGATTTATTTGGGAGCAGGGTGTTAGGCCCCCAAATAACTATCCTCAATTGTTTCAAAGAGGTTTGCTCATAGCAAAAGCTCAGTGTGTGATTCTGACTGAAAGCAGTGTCTTTAGGAGACATTGCTGGTAAAACGCAACTATTATGAGTCAAAGGCACCTATTTTAAGAGGTGTTAACAATGTGACGTCAGAGCCAAATTTGTTATCATAAATAGAAGAGCTACCTCTCCAGTGTTGTGGCTGATCAACCAAGAGTTCTCACAAAGGTGGCTTGTGTGGAGCAGGCATTATGATCCCTATCTTCTCTCTTACTCTCCTTTTCAATATTCAAAGTGAGCGTGGGAGGGGGGGTTAAAGTGAGCAATGGCACTCATTTGAGGACCCACAGCTCTCGCCCTCAGTTATTCCTCTTGCTGACAAGGAGGTGAAGCTGGCCCATGCCTACCTCTTTCTGGTTTCAGTGGACTTAGCCGTCTTGATGGTGCTCCCATCCTGAGCTGTTTCTCGTTCCTGAGGAGTATCTCTGACAGGCATGGGGAGGACCGCCGTTTCCTGTGTCACGGGGATGACCTCCTCATCTGCCCCTTGCTGGCCCAGATGCTGCTTGGCGTAGTCAAAGCCTTGCACGGGCTGTGAGGAGGAAAAAAGTTCGAAGTCATACTTCTAGAGAAGTGTCCCCAGTGACAGCTTTGAGAAGAGACAGACAGTAAAATATATGTGATAGGGCCGACCATCTTGTCTGAACATTGTTTGCTGTGCGTGGCCTGATTTCTGCCTGAGAACATGGGCTCATCTGTGAATGATGAGAAGTCTCCAGTAGCTAAGATTTCCCATGAACCCAGTGATGAGACAAGATGGCTTGGTTCCATCTTCACGCTATGCCTACTGCTCTCTATTTGATCCCTCATCCTTCACACTTTTTATCCACTGGATACTTCTGATGTCTGGGTCACTTATGTGAAAACAGAGACATTAAGAAATGACAGCTTACAAGGTAGACATTGTTAGTAAGTTAATCATTAAAATAATCTACACAAGTATTTGGTATGGTACCCAAAGCATTCATTTCTCTTTTTGAAAGATGAAAGCAAGGTAAACATTAGCCTTCATGTTATAGGAAAAAAATACAAAAGCTCAGAGAGAGTCAGTGAGTGCCCAAGAGAACACAGCTACGTGATAAAAACTGAAGCCTAGGTCCTTGTTTTTCTGACTCTCAGGACAATGGGATTAACCTTCTGAAAGTTGCCTAACATCGATCAGTTGCCCATCTGACACACATTGGTAACTTCTAACCTCAATAATACAATATCACTCTAGTGAGTTTCTTACACTTACCAAATCAAAATAATAATTTCTACACTGGCGATGTATAGTTCAGTGGTAGAGCACTTTCCTTCCATGTACAAGGGACTAGATTCAATCCCTAGAACTGCCACCATCATCACTAGTAGTAGTAGTAATATCCAACAATTTTTAAAGGCAGACAGTTAGATTACTTTTAAGACAAAAGTACATGAAGCAATACAAGTCAATTTGTATGTGACATTTATTGTAGACCTGGCAGAGCATAAGGCAATTTGTATACCTTAATTTACTTAATCTTTACAGCTGCCTACCCATAAACAGTGCTACTATCCCCATTTGACAGATGGGACACTTGAGGCACAAAGAGGTACTACAACTGTGCTGAGAGCATATAGGTAGTATGTGAGAAAGAGGAAAACAGTGGCTGTTCCTAGGGGAAGAGAGGCCTGTCCCAAACAGTTTGTACTAGCCACTGCAAGCCAGCCCTACCCTGCACCTGGGTGGCTCTAGCGATTTTCTCCTAAAGATGCCTGTTCCCACTACGTTCTCTTTATATGAAGGGAGAGCTGGCTGCGAATTCATTGACAAAGAATAAAGAGGGGGTGAGAAGGAAGAAAGGAGGTAAGGAAAGCCACGATACCATGTTCTCAGAGCTCTCCCTGCAGAAACCTCGCTGACAATAGCAACAGGGTGTGTCTGTGTGCCTTGTCTTGGAAGAGGGTGTACAATCCTCACTGACCTTCTTTGCTTAACATGTGAAGTATGTTACTGAGTCTTAGGACGGGTCCCCAGGATCTCCTCTGGCTCTGCAGTGTGCATTCTAAGGATGCAGCAATGTCCCTGAGGCTGTCTGCCCTGGCTACCGATTGGTGGCCATGGCTAATTTCCTTACTGTGCCTTGCCCCTTGGCATTCATTGAATTCTGCTCACACTTGCCATGCAGCAGCCTCTCAAGCACTGCAGTG